>NW_027271947.1:12500-196127 GCF_040938485.1 Diadema antillarum | reverse complement strand
TATTCAATTCACTTATCACAGTACAGTGTAGTATCTCATGACGGACTCAATAATCTTCAGGAAAAAAAAAATGATGCAGGCTCAGAGCTGAACTAACAGTAAACCTTCAATTAAACATCACTGTTACATCACTTACATGTACAGTGCACAACATTGAGTCTGCTTCCTACACTACCAAAAGTTTCTTATTTGTAATCATGCTTGTGCAGTTCTTTTCTGATCAAGTTTACAACATAAAGGACAAGGCTAGAGAAGATAAAACTTCATTGATAAGAAGAAAAGACAATCTACGGGATCAAGAATGAAAATATCCAAAATCAGATTAAACAAATTATTTTTTTCCCCTTATCATTCATTGATCCTGGTTTTAGCATTCTGCTGTGGGTATCCCAGGTTCTGGGGTAAGCAGCAGGCACCCAGGCAGCTAGAATGTCTAACACCCGCCATACTCAAGATTGTATTGATACACGAAGTGACGCTTTCAACGTGAACTCTTCCACCTCCTCCTTGTCCTCCTCTCCCTTCTTCCATTTTTGCTCCTCCTTTCCCCCCCCCCCCCCCCCTTCATTTTCTCCATCTACACCATCTTTTTCTTCTTCTCTTCCTCCTCCTCCTCCTCATCCTTCTACTCTTCTTCCTTCCACTTTTGCTCCCCCTCAATCACCCCCTTCTTGATGTTCTCCCCATTCACCATCGTCTTCTCATTCTTCTTAAGTACTACTCCTCCTTTTCTATGTGGCACATTGGTGCCTGTTTGATGACGATTATCAGCGACCAGGTACACTTGACCACCGTCAAGTCATGAGGGGTCAAATATTATCTGAAACACCCTTAGCATCCATCCTTGAAGATATGAAATCTATTGCGGCACAGACTCCACGCACAAATCCCAGCTGGTTTCCTTGCACGAGGGCGCTCACCCATCCTCGCCATCACAATTTGCTCTGAGTGATCCTCTGGTATCGCCCGCCTTCCTGGAGTGACCACACCCTACACAGAGAGTCTTCGCTGGTGTTAAGTTCATGGAAACTCTGTAGGTCTGAGGGAATCAGCGAAGCATTCTTAAGTCTAAACAGGTTGGTAAGGTCGAGCTTAGCGGTGATCTATCACTTCGTCTACTCCCACTTTGTCTAATGACCATTTCAATAGTCCAATTGCCACTTAATAGCCTCATAACCAGTTGGTCTACTTCCAGACGTGCTATGCTACCTTCGTCTAATACCCATAGTTTATTAGACACAATAGGAAAAAAAAATCCAAGGAAGCAAAATTGCAATAAGATCATCTGATCATCAGATGAAATGATAATTAGCCAAACTAGGCATTAGGCCAAGTGAGAATTGCACCAAGCCAGCATTAGACAAAGTTGATAGTAGACCAAAACGAGTTTAGCCATTGTGATGCTAGACAAACTGGAAAGTAGACCACCCTGATATTAGACCAAATGGCAATAAACCAAGCTTGGCTACATGATGACACAAGTTCAAAACAAAATAACAATTGGTAAAACTTAAAGACAAAAGCTGTCATTATATAGCCCCTTTCCCCAGTAAGAAAGAAAATACCCTGCAAGTAAAATGTGAGGGCACAGATACACTATTCTGCTTTGACAGTTTCAATTAACATTTTCACACATCAAGTGTTTTGTCCATTCATCTACTTGTTGGAACATCTCAAAAGATTCAACACTTCATCTAATATTGGTCCTCATCTTATGAGAGTTTTTACAATTACTCTACCATCCCTATGGGAGCAGCTCGCTAATACACAGCAGCAGTGCACGTGTTGTCTACAACTTTGGATTAACCTGCAATGACAGCAACTATCTGTAAGCTACTATTGCAAAACCTCTTTCTGAAACTGGTCTCATATCAAAATGACAAGTATCTGAAGTTCATTCCTATGCAAACAAGGGAAACACTCTTTTGTCGCTGGGTGACAAGACCTTGTATCTGAAATTTTTGGGAATATGTTTTTTTTTGGGATTAATGGTCAAAATATAATTGGTTTGGTGATGTCCTGTCCAAATCCTATCAAACTGTCTTACCCCAAAACTGAAGCCACTACAGCATATCAAAGGAAAGCCAATCTCATTTGCTATAGTGCTTTGGCTGCCATGTTTTTCGGCTCTCCTGAACATCTGACATTTTTTTAGATACGAGGTCTTGTCGCCCCAGTGACGCTTTGCGATCGAGTGTAAGCACAGTGATGTAAATTACCTTTGGTACGAATGTATTTCTCCAGCGGAGATCTGAAGCAGCTCACTGGAATGCTGAAGTTTACATGAGGGAATGTGGCCCCACTCTCAGCATCCCTGTCCAATCAGAAGAGAGATAGATCAATGGCAAGATTACCGGACTGATATAGATGATAACATTGATAATATCATCATCAACAATAATGATGCCAATAACAACAGTAATAGTAGTAACAACTACATGTACTAGTACTGGGGGATGTTTCATAAAGCTGTTCGTAAAGTTACGAACAACTCACGAGCGACTGGTGATCAGTTCTGATGTGCTATACTTATCAAAATTTCTATAATTCAGCACAAGAACTGATCACCAGTCGCTCGTAAGTCGTTCGTAACTTTACGAACAGCTTTATGAAACATCCCCCAGCTACTACTCCTTCTACCACTTTTACTTTTAAAAAGTAATCTCATTATGTACAAGAGAGGAATAAGGATAATAACAATATTTACAATACTACTTAGGATAATAGAAGTGATACAATGAGAACACCAAGATAGTGTATTTAGTCTTTAACAATGGAAGTTGTTCATAACATAGAGAACACAAAGAACTTGTTTTTCAATTGACCAGTATATGAATGTGTTGAGTGGATGGGGGGGGGGGGGGGGGGGGGGGAGAGCAAACTTGGTCAGAAAAATGCTGATAATATCCAAAGAGCAGAGCTCTCATTGACTTGGTATCCCAATGCCAGCTTTATCAAATCTTCCCTAGAAGAGAAAAAAGAAGAAGAAGAAGAAGAAAAACAGACACAAATAGAAAATACTTCTCTCCAGGGGGGGGGGGGGGGGGGGGGGGGGGGCGTTTCATGAAGGAACTTGCCGGATAAAATGTCCGACAAGTCAATTTTATCCGACAAGTTCAGAGAAATCAGCCAATCAGACAAAAGAATTTCTCAAAACTTGTTGGATATCATTGACTGGTCGGACATTTTATCCGACAAGTTCCTTCATGAAATGCCCCCTGGAACTCTGAATACTAAACACAGCTGACATCGGTAAAATCACTCAAGAAAGACCGTGAGAAGTTTCACAAACACTGAACATCACGTAGGAAGGACAGGAGGATGCGGAGCATCTTACTTTGAGTTACTTGCGATGATGCCGACTAATCTCCCTGTGTGGGCACACAGCAGCGCTCCCCCACTGGCCCCAGGGTGTACTGCACAGCTGGACTGAAATGATACAACATACAATGTAGATACATCGTATCTATTATGGATGACTGACAAGTTACATCAATATTGCTAGTCCTGCTATCATTACTACAGCTACTACACTTTGTACTACTACTACTACTCTTTGTGCCACTAGTACTACTATACGTACTACTACACTTTGTACCCCTACTACTACTACTACTACTACCACTACCACTACTACTACTACTACTACTACTACTACTACAACTACTACTACTACACTTTGTACTACTGTACTTCTATTTCTACTACTACTAATTTATTACCATTATCATTATTACTACATTGTACTACCACTTCTACTAAGTTATATTATTACTACTACTACTAACTACTACTACTACTACTACTGCTACTACTATTACTATGTGTACTACTACTATTACTACTGGACTGTACTACTACTACTGCTACTACTACTACCACTACTACTACCACTATTACTACTACTACTAGACAGCAGTATTACAACCATCACTGCTACTGTGTGTACTTTTGCCTAATCTACCATTTTCCAACACAGCAGTGTGCTTGTTTGCAATAAACTTTGCATGAATACGTATAGTACATGACAACCAAAGTTGAGCTCACTAGATTCTGACTTGTTTGCTGACCCCATGCAAGAGTCCTTGTAGTGTTTAAAAATAGAATTTGCTAGCCCAGGACATGCTCTATTAATATCTCAATATTCGGCATTGTTCGGATTGCACATGCAAAGGGGATACATGTAATACTCAACTGCCTCCACACAGGTGGATCACCAGCCTGTCCCTTCCTTGTCAGCGGGCATAAAGGATTAGTTGTTTTGTTGATTTTGTGATAAATAGTCACGTTTATCATGTTGTCTTCTCCAAACATGAAGAGATGACAAAGAATTAGCAAGATAGCAGCTCTGTGAAGGAGCAATGATGACGATGATATGATGATGATCATTGTCATGGTAACGCAAGTGGAGATGATAATGATGCTAATAATAATAATATATGTAATCAGTATGAGTAACACTGGACTAACCTGGATCCTTACTGGTGTGTGGTCGACCCGCACGACCTTTGACACGACCCCAGAGGTCACTGCATAATCTGTACTCTGGCTGGGGTCAAACAGGGGGTAACCTACTGCAAAGACCCTGTTACCTAGCAACAAAACAGGAACCAGTAGATCATTCACATACAAACCAGCATTGAAACCAGTGACATACATATTGACATTCTTCCAGCACTCATTTTTATGATTACCATAATATTGTAAACATAAATAAGAAATCAATTGATTAGTGTTTTAGTAGAAACCAAGACAAAAGAAACAGGGGCATGCAGTGTACATACTCAAACAAGACGCAAACCTAGAACCTCCTAATTGAGTGGAATCCTAATTGAGTAGAATCCTGCTCGAGTATGTATGCCCATGATTTTTTTTTTTTTTGTCATGGCTACTTCTAAAACACTGATCAATTTAGTGCTTTTTACATCGATGTAAGGCAATTTGTCAATTAGTTGCAAGAAAAACAACTCCCTCTATGCAAGAATTTCATCTACCATTGATAATGCTATCACTCAATTAATATCATTATCACTTCTTTATAAGGGCAGTGATGTGACTGAGTCGGCAATGTATCTGCCTCCCAATCCAAATTACACGGGTTGGAGTCCAGTCAAGCAATCTTGTGTGCAAGCATAATGTCCCCTTACTTTAGTAAGAGGTAAACACTCTTTACACTAAAAGATCCTGCTTCATTCATTCATAGCAAAGAGCAGGGTGCTAACCCTGCGAGGTGGTGGTCCACCTACCTACCCACACAAGAAAATGGGCAAATGATGCCAACCTCGGTGGTTCCTCCCCAAGTGACTAACAGCAGTCAGCAAACGGTATCAACCAGGCACATTATTCCATACCCATGTACGTATGTACTCTTAACCCCGATCCTTATGGGAGCAACTGATATACGGGAACCTGATATACCAGGTTCCAAAGATGAAGACAAGAGTGCCTGCTTTTATAATGTCCCCCAAAATGGGTATGATAAAAAGATTAGAGTTTATTCTATCAGTACTTGTTTTCTTTCTTTTGAAGTATTTTTTACCTTTATTCTGACTTAGTTTGCCCTTGCTCTGCTATAAAACTCTTTGAACATGTACATTAGCGATCAAAGATGAGCTCAGTAGATTTCTGAGTTCGCTGTCCCCAGTCATCCCATTCAAGTGCCTGGTTTTGTGTAGAACAAACGAGTCTGTGAGTCCATCAGTGCACGCTCAATTCATACATACGGCACATTGCACCCGATCGATATTTCCATTGTTCAAAAGCACGTATGTAGTTGACTATGGAGAGGGGATACATGCATGGGTTGACTGCCTTCACACAGGTGGATTACCAACCTGTCCATTCTCTGCGGACGGGCCTAAAAGAATCTCAGTTTGGGGGCATTAAAGGCACTCAAAGAATTGCGGAAGGAATAGGTCAACTGTACAATACCCAGTAGCCTTACAATAATCCTGCACAAAATACCCCAATATGTCTTTGATCTTCAGGTTTGACCTTAGCATTTACTAGTACTACAGCACTATAATTACATAGTGTGTCCTGTCAGTGCTACTTTCTTTCTTGTTGATACAGTTTGCTGACTATTTCCAGTCACCTTGGTCGAACCACGAGAGGTCGGCATCATTCGCCCTTTTTTACCTGTGTGGGTAGGTAGGGGGACCACTTCACTGGGTTAGCACCCTGCACTTTTCAACAAATGAATGAAGAGGGATCCTGTACATACATGATATGTCTATGCTAGGAAATACCTTCTGCACAATTTGAAGAGAGCTCCGCTTCCACCAGGCTGCCACAGCTGGTGATGTCATTGATCTTCACGATGGCGAGGTCAAGGGGCGAGAGGTCAGAGGTCACAAACAGGATGTCGCCCTTCACCCAGGGGTGTGATGGAACCTTCACTCTCACTGACAAAAATGAAGAAAATTTTGCATGACATGACTCAAACATGTTACCACATCACAGTTAAAAAAAAGGAAGCTCTTTGGGTGTTAATTGACCCTTAGGAAGTTTCAGATTTCTACCAACATCTATACAGTGGACTCCCATTATAATGAAGTCCTCGGCAGGTTTCTTTCATTATACTGAAATTTCTTTATAACTGAACAAAAAAGCTATGAAAATATATAGAGTGTATAATGCTGTGTCCTGAATTTTTACTTCGTTGTGACTGGAATTTTGTGTGCACTGTACACTGTACTGTAGTCTACTCACAATAGGGGTAAGTACACACGTAGTGGTGTTTACACTGTGTGGGTGCAGACATATGCTGCAAATAAATGATAAGATTAGCTTTAATATATGGTAAGACACTAAATAGATTACTATACTAGAAATGTCGCTAAGGCGACTGGTATGCCTCCGCCATAATGCATAATTCTCCTAATAGGTCTATGGTACATGTAGACAATGTGTGATTACATTTTCACAAAATTGGCAAAATATCAAAATGATAAGTTTGTCATAAATGTGTTGAATGTTCACCTTCCTTGACCTAGCTTCAATTGGATGAATAGGAGAGCATGTATTTGGGGATTTAAGGACTTTAACTTGACTTTGACCCATTCATAAGTCTATGCATTGAGTAATTTTCAAGGTATAGAGAAAAAGTGCAATTTCTGTATTGAAAAGTTCATTGTTACCATTTTCATCTGGCCTTTGACCCTAAAATTCATAGGATAATCACTGTCAGGCACAACATGCATTTAAGTTTCAAGATAACTTGAGCCACTTCTGAAATATGGAGGAAAAAGTTAGTTCAGCACTTTCCCTTGATCTTTGACCTTTTGACCTTTGAGGCAAAAAAAAAGAAGAAAAAAGAAAGCTTCCAGAGAATTTCTATTAGGTTATACATGCATACACCAAGTGTTAAAAAAAAATAATAATCCTGCCGGCACTGCATAAATATGAGGGAAATAGTAAAATTTTGAAATGTTGCACTTGACCTTTGACCCCTGACCTTTGACCCATGAACCCTAAATTCTCTAGATAATCACTGCCAGTTAGTACAGTACATGTATATATACTATGTTCCATGAAGACACCTTGAACAATTTCCAAGATACGGAGAAAAAAGTGAAGTTTTAATATTTTACTTGACCTTTTGACCTTTGACCTTTGACCTCATGACCCCAAACTTTCACCATAGAATCTTAATTGGGTAATACATGTATACACTAAGTTTCAAGAAAATATCTTCAGGCATTGCATAGATATGGTGGAAATAGTGAAATTTTACGTTATTTGACCTTGACCTTTTGACCTTTGACCTTGAGCATGTGCACCCAAAAGTTGATAGGCACAACTTCACCCCCTAATACACATACGTGCCAAGTTTCATTAAGATACCTCAAAAGGTTTTTTAGTTACGCTGTCCACAAAATTCATTACGGACGGAAGGACGGACGGAAGGACGGACGGAAGGACGGACGGACGGACGGACAACCCGAAAACATAATGCCTCCGGCACCACTTCGTGGCGGAGGCATAAAAAGTGGATATTTGGGGGGAAGAAATGTTTTGTACACAGCTGGGTGAGAAAAAATTTGGGGTGTTTTGATTCCGCGGGATCCAGACTTTAATCAGCGGTGCAAATAGCAAGCAAATATATCTGCATGCTTTCCTTCACAGGCTAGTTTTTGGTTGCGCTAAAATGTGCAAAAATCTCCACACCATGAATATTTTCACTTTTACAATACACGATCTAGACTTTCATGTTAACCATTTTCAGACACACACACACACACACACACAAAGACAGCCATGGGTGTTGCAGTGATTTGTGAGAGGGATTGTTGTGGACAGTTTGATAGGGATAAAATCCTGATTTGGGGGGGGGGTGGGGTTGGGGTAGGAGTGGATTGATGTCGACTATGTACTCACTTTTACTTTCCAGATTAAGGCTGCCTGATATGAATTACAAGTTTGACAGGATGAAAACGATACTTTACACTTCACATCACTCTCCATTTGGTCTGCCAAAGGGAAGCCAGCTCATTGTTTGATTTCGGTTGACGTCTTACCTTTGCTAGAGGGCGACCTCTTCACAACATGCCGACAGGTTACGATGAGTCCCTGTGCTGCATTCACAATGACCCCTGAGCCCCAGACGGGACCGACACGCAGAAGGACCACACTGTCAAAAGCGGACACACCCTTTCGCTCTTCTGTTGAAACAGCAAAAGAGAAAATGACAATTTACTAACCCTTCCTGTGCCACAGACTTGGCACAGTGTTTACTTGGCTTCTGCAAAACATGATATTTTGGCGGTATGAAATTTTCGTAAATGGGGGTCAATGGCCTTTTCCGCGTCATGGAATCTTCGCGAGTTGCCTGTAATATTCAATGCATAGAGTATAGGCAACAATTTTTGTGTGTATTTTAATTTCGCCAATCTTGGCTCTCGCGTAATTCGCAAAATTGCAATACACGCAAACATTCCTTGTTTTACAGTATAAATACTTTTTCTGTGCCATCAGCACTCAAAGCATTACCAGAGATGCCAAGTTCAAAAATCTTTTATGAGTGAGATTTTTATGACTCGGCATCTCGGCGCTCGCGCGCATGCGCGTGCGAACGAGGGGGGTGTCCCCCTCCCATGGTAGGGAGCTTTTTTAAATTATTAGCTCTTAATGATGCGATCTGGTGCATACTTAAGTGACTATTTTTTACTAATTTTGAAAGGGAAAAGGGAAATATACCTTCAATTGCAACTATCACTTTAATCCTTTGAGCTACAATTGTATATGCTCCATATTTTTGGCCCAAATTGCAGACTTCACCAGATGCGTGAGAAAAATCGGTGCCATGCGTGAGATCGTGAGACAGACCCTAAATGCTTGAGTCTCACGCAGAATGCGTGAGACTTGGTAGCTCTGCATTACAAGGTATTAAACAACATTATTAACTTTCAAAGGCAAGAGAGGTTGTCTTTAGAGGTGCCACCAGCAATGATGGCAGTTTGAAAATCTGAAAACTATTAAGAATTTTCATTTTTCCAAAGTTGATTGGATCTGTTGCAATGCCTTTAAAGTCACACTCCACAATGTCTACAATGCCTTTTATACATTGTACATTATGACATGGCCATATGTGATGTATACACTTACCAAACTCTAAACACCATTTTGGAATAAATGAAAATTGTACAACTACCTTTGTAAAATTTCCCTGACCATCAATTGCTAAGAAAAGAAAGAAAAAGATAACAACCACCTAATATATATAAATATAAACCTTTGATTGTGTGGAAAATTAGTAAAAAAATTTGTTCCTGCTGGTTTTTGCCCTACAATTACCTCTGCTAAGGAACTTTCTGGGCGCAGTACTCCGAAGGAAATCTGCAAAGTTCATCGACCCCAAGGAAGGACACCCGAAGGCCACGCTCTGTAGAGAATTCAAAATGGCTTCCATGGAACAGGCGAGGGTCAGGCCAATCCATTCGTTGCTTTTCCAGCACAAGGGAGATACAATCACCGCTGCCAGTGCTCTGTAAATATAGGTGATGAATATTATGACTGCTAGGCTAGTTGACTTTCGTAAGAGTACTTAAACTGTAAAAGTGCAGTGGCGGATCCAGAGGGGGGAGCAAAAGGCGCACGCCCCCCTTTATTTATCGTTAAAAACAAAAGAAATAAACAGAAAAAAATATGAAATGAAACCCAGAAGTAGCACCAGAAATATTAGTTGCCCCCCCCCCCCCCCCCCCCCCCCTTTACAGAATTCCTGGATCTGCCCCTGAAGTGGATACTTTCACACCAGTAATTTTTCGTGCTTGGTTGGGTAAGATGTGTTTTTAATTTAGCGGAATCAAGAATTGAACTCACGGACTAAAACATATAGCAAGCAAAAATATTTGTGTGCTTTTATTTTTGTGCCTTAGTCTGTTGCAGGAAATGCGCGAAAATTTCATTTAAAACCACAAAAATTTCCATTTACTAGCTTGCTGCATTGGACACTAATATTACAATGTATGTCCGGTGACTTTCTGGTAGTTATTCTGTTTGAAAAAAAAATGAGCTCTGTTAACAAAATATTAATAAGATACAATAAACGAAAATCATTAAACTGGCTTAAAAGGGAGTTTGGTAATGTATCTACATGTTTTGAGGCACAAACTGGGAACAGTTTTTTTTTTTTTTTTTTTTTTTTCCTGACAAGAAAGCTTGGCCTGGCCTAGTCTGAACTAGCAAATAACTTGTGGATGCAAATTAATTCAGCCACATGTTAGAATACATGCATATATGTAGATATGTTCAACAACTACCTAATATGTAAAGGAAATAGAAAGAACTCATATCACTTAAAAACAAATGTTTACAGATGAGAATACATCACAAAACTCACCTATTAATGATTACCTTGCCTTGAGCAAACTATAAACACAATTTTCATTGTGCAAGCTAGCACTTATCAAGTTACTTTTATATAGGAAAAGACTAAAAATGGAAAGACTGGACATGTCTTTGTAGCTACATGTATGACTAAAATTACACATTAACACAAAACATAAATTCTGTTAGCGGCTCTCAATTATCGTCAATGCGATTATAATGTTGATTCATCTGCTTAGTACCCATTCACACCTTAATCCGTTGAGGACGAGTTCCGAGTATACTCGGGCAGGTACGTGTCTATGGGAATTGCGTGTCGTAGCAAAATCAAACCGTCCTCAACGGGTTAATGTTTCACTTCGTACAATTGATTTATAAATACACTTTATACATTTGTGTTTTTGTTTGTTTGTTTGTTTTAAATGGCTCTGGTTCTACTGATGGTGAGCCTTGCAGATACACAGAAAGAGTGAACATATCAGTAATAGATTTTTACCAGTCAATACCATATTGTGTAATAACTAGCTTCATATTCTATCACACCAAAGCATTCATCTACTCCTGTCGTTTAAACTCACAGTGATTTCTGCCCCTTATCGCAGATGAAGACCCCGCCCCCTTCTGTGCCGGGCATGCAACGCGCATCCGTCATGATGAGAGCGCCCTTTCCACCTGTTGTCTTGGCAATGATGCCAGCACTGAGACTGTTCAAAAAGATGGACGGGCAGAGGGTGGCGAAAGGCGTGCCGCACGCCACTACCGGCTGGCCAACACGGAGCTCTGGTCTGGGGAAAATGCTTGGGATGAAACCAAAAAGGAGATGGTGTAAAATTTATGTCAATGAAATTCATTACATTGTAGCTTCTAGAGAATTAGGCTCATGAAACACTGTGAAATAGTGCAATTCACAATTTCATCATCTATTTCACATCAATGTGAAAGACACATGCTAATGCTTATGAATGCTTAAATATACCCAAAACAGAAAAAAAAATCATTGGATGGCACCATAATCACTATTATCTAGGATTATGAGCACATTGGTAATTAACCCTTGTAAAATGTATGATGATTATGCAAAACCAATACACTGAATGTACAAAGTGGATTCCCCTGAATAATAAATGACACTACAAATGTAGCTACCTCACGTGTGATGTTTGAGTAAGCATGCCGTCAACTTTCAGCAAGGCGAACCAACTCAAATATTTGTGGTGAGTGTTACCCCCTCTCAGGGTTTTCTCCCTCACGGTGTCGAGCTGTACTTCGTCGTCGTTCTGAGAGAGAAAGGATCTGTCACCAGTCTCACCATCCTTCTCCCCATAGTCCAGTTGCCATCCCTCACTGTGTGGTACCAGTCTACTCATCTCGCTCGCTAGGGTGTGGCATCTCCATAGCAACAAGACCCTGGCATCATGCACTAACATACTTTCGGTTGTAGCCTCGTCGGCAACCATCTCCTGCTGTTTGCCTTGCCTCTTCCTCCTCACTGTTAATCTGTCTGGCATGTTCGTCAGGCAATATCTCTCGGAGTTTGAGGCATCTTTTGGAGGCAAAATGTGGCTGGAAGAGTTGAGCAGCTCAGAGCAATTACTAGTAACAAAGTTGTTGATGTTATATTTGGGGCACTGAGTGATCACCGAGACAGTCAAATCTGACAGCGCCTCTCCCTCAATATATCCCTTCTCCTCCGCCTCATCCTCACTTTCCGAGGTTGATAAGTCACAGCGCTCCTGGTGATCATTTCTCCCTTTTTGGTCGCAATGCATCAACTCGATGAAAGGCAGAGCAGAAGTGATGACCAGTCCATTCCTGGGGTCGAGTACAATACCACTGCTTCCAGTGTGAGAGGTGAACTCGTCAAGGGATCCTGTCTTCCTCGACTCTGAAGCTGGCCCGAGTCCCCGGTTGTTATCACGGCTGTTTGACTGCTGTTTAGAATGTTTTTCGACTGCCACCAGACAGACAGGGAATCTCAATCCTACACTGGTTGCCATGGCTACTGATGATGCTGTAAGACATCCTGAGAAGAGCAATCAGACAAAGAGCACCAAAAAGTGGGAGACCTGATTAATATGCAACTAAGAAACATTTATAACAGAAATTTTCTTGACTTTTAATTCACACACTACTACCTAAAACGGGTGGTGTGCAGTACAGTCTATGGGAATTTGAGAATGGTGACATAGTAAGGCCTGGGGTTTCTCAACCTTTTTTAATCCGAGGCCCACTTTTGTTTGAACTACAATTCTTTTCGAGGCCCACAGTTAGATAAAATGTGACTGTTTTTTATTTCATTTTTGGCCAACATTTTTGGCTCACCTGCAACTATCTGCACAACTTCACAGCCCGCCAGTCAATTTTTTGTTTTTACACTGAAGAGAGAATTAAAAGCACACAACCCCTTGCATTAAATCTTTGATTGTATGTACAGCGAAACTTCCCTTGATCAAGGTCAATAATTTGATGAACCCAATTCACCACCATCTAGTCTAGGGCATATAGATCTATATAAAAAAACTGCTATGACTACTGAGGGCGAGAGATATTGTCAGTGACCTTTCACATTTTGACACTTTGATGCACATAGGCCCACCAGTAACTTTCCACTAGACTTCTACACATCTACAGAACTTAGACGGCAACCACTTCAGCAGGAGAGTCATGGTAAGTCTGGCTAGGATAGAATGGTGGAATTGTCATAGAAGTTCAATTCTAGTTCCACTTACTGTACACTATCTACAGTCTTCTTCCAGTAGACATCTAGATATCTACTCCTAGTTTTATATTTTCCTAGTACGTTCCAACTCTTACATTATTACTAATTTATATAATTAGGCATTTACAGGCAATGGCGGATCAGGGGAGGGGGGAGGGGGGAGGGATCGAGGGGTGCGCACTGGGCGTGCGCTCCCTCTTAATTATAATTTTTTTGGGTAAAAACAAAAGAAATGAAAAGAAAAAATGGGAGGCACCCCTTTAATTTTGTATTGTAAAGGCACCGCCCCTTTAATTTAATACCAGGGTAGTAGACTTCCTGGATCTGCCCCTGTTACTCTGACGGTGTAGGCTCTAGGCCTATTGGTATGAGACAGTAATTTACTTTGTATGATATATATGTGTAACCTATACATAGCCATGATCACTTGCTCTCTTCAATTAGATTCAAAATGTGACTATTTTTTCTTTGTGGCTAGGCTCTCCTTCAAGAAGCCAGACGTAGTCTCACTGGAACAGATCCCCGACATTTGTACCTCCCTGCTGCATGGGTCCCTGCCTTGTTAATATATTATTCATCTTTCATTTGCCATGCCAAAGCAACTTTTATCCATTCTCATACTATTTAAGTACTTTGACGAGAGTAGACTGCGTAAACTTCACCTACGAAAAATAAACAAACCACGTTTGATAAAAATTTATGTAAGAAATTCACTAGGCTCTAGAATCTTGAATGCGCACACTGCGATGCATGTTGGCAACCATCGGTCCATAGCATACAACATCGCCCAGAACTTCCCCGTCCAGTAACCGGTGTCTGAGGTGTAGCGATGGAATTCCAAAACAAGGGCACAGTATGCTGCTATGTGTAAGCGCGATTGATTGTACTGAGGTTTAGTACTACTCTAATCTAAAACGGTGTTATGCCATTAAACCGAGGATGGCCCAGTAAAATACCTCAAAATGTAATATTTCACGAATATCTTATAATTTCTTACAGTCTTGCATACTCCGCAGCCTCCGAGTTTCGCTGTACCGGGACGGGGCGGCGGCATCTCAGTGCATTTCACGTATTAGCAGTGTGTTGGGCAGCTCGCTCATCAGAGCGGGTTGATATACTAATGATGCACAGGATAGAGTGTGTTAGTGAAGGTGCGGCGCGCTCGAGAGTATTGACAATGGTGCGACATGCACGAGGCGCAGCCGAGTGCATGTTTGCAACCGTTGTCAATACTCGAGAGTGAGCCGCACCTTCACTAACGCCACGAAATAATCCTGTGCATCATTAGTTTTATAAAATGGGTCGAAAACTAACAGCATTATTCACGTACCTTTGTGGGTCAATACCAGTCAGCTACATGTAGCACTCGCTCAAAAGTCAAGATGTCCGAAGATGTTCGTCCCAAACATTTACGCACGTCGCACTCGGAAATCCCGCACACTATAAGTACTGTATGTACGTATAAGAGTATACGTACGCCACGTACTGTTATGCACAAGAAAGGCCGCCGGCTGTTGTGGCAGCCCGCGGCCCGAACTAGAAGTTGTTTACAGGATTGACAGCGCGTATAGTAGCGCGTGACGCACTTGTAACAACTGATTGAGTGCGCACTGCTAGTGTAAAACATTGTGACGTACGTCAGGCCAGGGAGGTGGAAGAGAGACTCTTCTTAGTGCTTACCTGAAGAAAATAATGCACGCACACGTGACTCATTTCAGCGCTTCCAATTGGCTACATTCTTGAACCCATTTTATAATAGATATTATAAAATGGGTTCAAGAATGTAGCCAATTGGAAGCGCTGAAATGAGTCACGTGTGCGTGCATTATTTTCTTCAGGTAAGCACTAAGAAGAGTCTCTCTTCCACCTCCTTGGCCTGACGTACGTCACAATGTTTTACACTAGCAGTGCGCACTCAATCAGTTGTTACAAGTGCGTCACGCGCTACTATACGCGCTGTCAATCCTGTAAACAAGTTCTAGTTCGGGCCGCGGGCTGCCACTAACACTCTCCGGCGGCCTTTCTTGTGCATAACAGTACGTGGCGTACGTATACTCTTATACGTACGTACAGTAGTGCGGGATTTCCGAGTGCGACGTGCGTAAATGTTTGGGACGAACATCTTCGGACATCTTGACTTTTGAGCGAGTGCTACATGTAGCTGACTGGTATTGACCCACAAAGGTACGTGAATAATGCTTTTAGTTTTCGACCCATTTTATAAAACTAATGATGCACAGGATTATTTCGTGGCGTTAGTGAAGGTGCGGCTCACTCTCGAGTATTGACAACGGTTGCAAACATGCACTCGGCTGCGCCTCGTGCATGTCGCACCATTGTCAATACTCTCGAGCGCGCCGCACCTTCACTAACACACTCTATCCTGTGCATCATTAGTATATCAACCCGCTCTGAGCTCGCTAGCTGAGCGCCCGCTAGCTAGCTAGCTAGCTGCATGCAGGTTAGTTCGGTGATGCAGCCTGCTGGCTGTAGCCGTAGCTGGCGCAGGTTGCTGGCAGGTTTCTTTAATTATCAGTGAAAATTGAACGTTGATGGCAGCAAACAAAATCTGTCTGCCCACCTGCCAGGGCCCCATTTCATAAAGAGTTTACTTGATGACAACTCTTTGCTGGAATGACTGTTTGCTGTGGAAAGTGGTCATTCCAGCAAGAGTTGCCATCCTAACATCTTTTATGAAATGGGGCCCAGAAGTACAAGGAAAATGAAAGTAGGACCTACCTTTTATGCATGTTAATGTATCACACATTGAATAGGTTTGAAAACCTTGGGAATTTGTACTTTATAGGTCATCGTCTTTATTACTGGCATCATTAATAATATCACCGCACGTCTATTTCTTTGATACAATGCATGCATTATGTGTATCATAGACGAATAAAAAACCCATTACTACCACATGGGACCTATACAACATGAACAGATGATTCTATGTAGGAATCCATAATTTAAAAAAAAATAATAATAATGATAAAACAGAAAGTGAACTGCAGAACAATCAGTCCTAGATTTCCATTAAAAGGCCCGCTTACAAAGTTTTGAAACAATAATCAAACGACAATAAGCAAAAGATATCAAATCAAATTCAAAATACATTTCTGTATACCGGACCCATAATCTAGAAAATAGCTTAAAAGATTCACCCTCATTCCTCACATTTAAATACAAATTCAGAAAACATTTATTATCTACTTATAATTCTAGATAATCTGAATTAATTGTTTTATGCTTGAGGTTTTCACCTGTCCTGATGTCGCAGCACTTGGCGTGTTCGAATCTGTATGCAGACCTCTCTTCTCTCTTTTTTCTTCTTTCCTCTTCCTTCCTGTCTTTTGTTCCTCTTAGACTTGTATTGTCACCGTCTTCTCTCTTCTCGGTACTGTCTCGCGTCGTATATGTGTGTGGGTAACTGAATGTCTGTACGAGTGTCGTCCTTCTCATATTTGCCCGGTACACCAGTTCAATGAACACCGTCTGGGCATTAGCATTGATACTCTATTCTTAGCTCCTATTACTGTCGAAGCCAGTGTATCTCAAAATAGCTATATTTTCACAAATGATTTAAGTAATCTACATTCAATGCAAATGCTGTAAGAAAATAATAAAACAAACTTGAATAATATATTGCTTACTCATCAATTATCTAGCGATCCACGTCCTACAAGCTTAGCTTTTTAGTGGATCGCTATTTTCCAAAATTGAAGTTATTTTCTGAAAGCTCGCGAAGTATACATGTATACGCATTGTTCCTTCTGATTATTGTACATACATTGATGTATTTAATTTATTTCGTATATTACATGAACCTTTTGTACAAGTTTAGACAATATCATTTTATGATATGTATACTTTGTATTACGTTTTGATTTTCGTTGATTGGAAATAAACTATGATTGAACTTGAACTTGAAAACAGAAGACATGACCGGCGAAACCGGGGGGTGGGGGGGGGGGGGGGGAGGGTGGGGGACGTTCGGGCTTGGGCCCCCACACTTTTTTGTGCACCATACAAAGGAAAACATAAGGTTTCATCACTTTGGGCCCCCACTTTTGTTTTTTTTTTTGTCTTTTTTTTTAACCCAAAAGTATGTAAGTGGTACTAAAAATAAATTGATAGAGATTTTGAAGCGTGATCGCGATAAGGTTATGTTTCTCCGCTGAAGACCATTTTTTCCCTTCTTCTTCTTTTTCTTGGCGGCTGAAGAAACCCGGTGGTGGAGAGGTGGAACTTGATAGCTCATAAAACCCGGAAGTGCCCCCCCCCTCCTCAACTGAAGAGTTTGTTCGCAAAAAACCGATAAGTCCATTTTGGAAGATTTTGAAGTACGGTGTCTGTCATAAAGTACAAAATAATACCCTTTAAATTATATATTGGTCACTACATATAAAGGTACATTTTTGAAGTAATAGTCGAAAGAAGCAAACATTTTCTTATTTTTTGTTTGTTTGTTTGTTTTTTTATTGTTCCATATTCCACATTTCGACAAATACATAAAACATAAACATCACAATACAAAAGCCTGGATGAATTGTCAAGTACAGCTTATAAGACAATAAAATATGTGAAATATGAGGAATCTACATAGAAGCATTGCTTGTAGGATGTAGATTCCCAGATGCGGATGTGAGATTATTTCTTACTTGGTTGTGTAATTAAAGGAATATTAATATTCTATATGAGAATTATTATCTATATAATTATTACCTATATGAGAATTATTATTCTCATTACTTTTCTTGACCTTTAATTGCAAATTATCCATTTGGCAAATATGGACTTATCGGTCTTTGCGAACAAACTCTTCAACTTTTGAAAACGCTCCTCCGGCCCTGGAAAAGAGTTGCGACTCAACATGAATTAGAATCTATACAAATAAAATTTTGTAAAGAAATAAAACATACTAACCTCCATCTCCCACACATCGATCAACCCCCTCCCCCCCCCCAAAAAAAAATAGTTTATTGGACAATATAGGCCCTACTGCATATAGTGAGGAACTGTCAAATCAAGAAAAGTAGTCAAGAATAAGTACCATTCAGTGTTTTGATGAAGCCGTTATCTATTAAAATGCGCTCTGCTTCATCGTAAAAGGAGTTTGCTCCATTATTGTCAATTTGAGATATTACAGTGTAATAATTGCTTCTGTAACAAAAAAAAATACAAAGAAAGAACGAAACAAAGGATATGTTTTGGAAGTATTGGATATCTTAAATCATATCAAAGGGAAATTAATGATATTTTCTATCATAATTCGAGAAGTATAGAATCTAACACAATAATCATCATGATGCACGTGGCACTTGGATAATCAGTATCATATTACTTTTATCAACTATTATAGGGCCTATCACTTTTCATGAACATTGACAGGTTTCTTTTTTTATATTAATCCTTTGTTTATTTGTTTTTCTTTTGTGATGAGCTATATGCCAAAGTGCCATCATGATGGAAGACCTCACATTGCATTTTATTTTGTATAACTCACACTTTGATATAATAATGCTAAGTTCACATTAATTTTATTCTAATTTGAATAATTTGCGAGATACATGCTGCAGAAAAAGACGCCAATAACAACTCCCTCTCTTTCTCGACGTATTGGACCCTGTTCTTCCTTCCTTCACCCCGCTTTTTCGTTCACTGTCGTTATTGTACTTGCTTAACCCCTTTCATAATCAATTCTGAAATCCTCATAGACTTAATACACAGCTCACCAGGTTCCCGAAGTGAAAGGGTTTTTTTTTTCTTCCTTCGAGATCTCTTTTATCCTCTTACACGTTCTTTTCCTTTATCCGGCTTTGTCGGGGACACCCCACCAGAGCGACACCCACGAGTCATAGGTCAACAGCCCACGAGCTCGACACTGAAAACAAAAAGTCCTTGAGTCATATAGCCCACGAGTTTTATACAGCCCGTGGATTCGACACGTTATGATAGGCAAATATGTCCCTATAGTTCGACACTATTATGTAAAGACAACCTAAGTTTGACATTACATAACTCGGGGCTTAATGTGTTGGTCTCGTGGGCCTTGTTTTCTTAGTGTCGAACTCATAGGCTGTAAGACTAGTGGGCTAGCTATATAACTCGTGGGTATCAAATCGGTCTCCATCTTCACTAACATCTGCTTCCTCTCCATCTCCCGTGCCCTCCTTTCCTATTCCTCAGTCCGCCGTGTATCCTCCCACCCTATCTTTTTCTTTGTGAACACTCCCTTCCTTTCTCTCTCAGCCCATGTCCTCCTCCACCTTAAACAATACGTTACCGTTCATCACAAAACCAACAAAAAAGTCGCATCAATTGATTTTACATGAGGACTCAAAAAAGGTGAAACAGGTCAACCAAGTCAAGCTTATAAGTTTTCATTTTCTGAAATAGCTATATTCCTATTCTACATTAGTTTTCCTACGTTTGGGACCTTCAAATGAATGGGAAAGCGTATTTTTAGCAGTTTTTCTACATTTTTTTTTTTGCAGAGTTGTGAGATGAGGTATGTCTCAGAGGCCCCTTTTCTTTTCGTGAAAATCCTTTGCACACTCATCACTTTCAACCCTAATAACTTTTAAAAAGATAATGCTATACCGCTTTGAAAGTTGTCATTAATCATGGACAGAATGTGATAATAAGGCATGCACAAATTGTTTCAGATCACTTTGATAATCTCTTCATTGTTGTTGCTCCGGCGGTTTATATCCTGTATTTTTGTCCCATTCATCACACAATTAGAGCCAACCGCAGCGGTTTGGTAAAGATTAAGCCGTTGAATATAGACCCTGTACTTCAGAGCCTCTTTTCTCAGTTTAGACTCTTCCTGAGTGCGTGCTTTCTAGCCATAGTATTGAGATAGGTTAGGATCTGAGACTCCATAGGGCTTTTTACACTTGTGTTTCTTAACCCCGGACTTTCTCTGACCCAGGACTATCGTTAGTCCCGTACCAATTTTTTCAGCTTTTTACACTCGCCAATTAGTCCCGTACTATCTCTTGTCCGGGGCTAAGGAGAAAACTGACCTTTTTACACTCGTATTTCTTAGCCCCGGACTTTCCAAACCACATGAATATTCATAATTACGCTGTGTACTGTACACGTACACGCACGCACCGGCAGCGCTTGATTACCTCTTTTCTGATTGGTCAGTGAGGGTCGGACTTCGTCTCCGTCACTTAGCCCAGGATTATTTTTTCGTTCTGTTTACACTCACTTGCTTGGCACCGCAATTGCGGTGCTAACCTCTGCTATTTTGCAGGGCCAGATAGTACCGTACTATCGGTGGGGCTAGCCCACTTTGGCAAAAACGAGTGTAAACAGAAAGTGGGCTAAGGATAGTCCCGTACCAACGGTGGGGCTAAGGCCCCCCCCCCCCCTTAGCCCCACCGTTGGTCCGGGGCTAAGCAAAAATTTACAAGTGTAAAAAGCCCTCATTTGAGTTGAGCTATACATCATAAAGCTTGGAGTCTGCTCTTTCAGAATCTGCCATCAATTATATCATAACTGGCGACTCTTTGTTGGTTTTGTGATGTAAAGTCATATAATTATACAAATGTACTTTTTCTTTTTCCTTTATACTCGATTTCTCCCTCTTCTTCTAGGAGTCCTCTTTCCTGTATACTTTTGTTTCCAGTATCAGCTAAGAATGCCGAAGATCGTATTCACTATCATTATAAACAGCTTTGTTGTGATTTTCCTTTTTTTGTAGAAGTATTTCGTACATTCATTTTTAGATATTACTGTAATCATACAATACAATTCAGTTGGCATAATTGTATTGTGTTATGTTCCCAGAAGAATCTCATTGTGTTTTGATGTTCGGGCCTACTTTTGTGATCACTGATGTGTAGGGAGAATATTACCAGAAATCAGCAGAACTGCTCAATGTTTTTCTTTTTTTTATGCATGCGACCTTCCTCGTTTTACAGTATATCAAATAAAATGAATGTGACTTGGGGGGAGTTTGTGCAGGTGTCACATCGTCCAGAAATTGAGCAATTAAAAATGGACACACGATAAATGAAATGTTCATATTCGGCTCTTGTTGTATAAACTTCCTATTATTCGTGAGGGCATCTTACATGCCATAGTATGAGCCCAGATGGAGTTTCTCAAGCTCCTGCAGCTAGCAATTTTCTTGAGCGGAGACAAAAATCGTTGGGGAGTCAAAAAAACCCAAAACAAAGCAACAGCAACTGTGTTATCGATAGACCATCACCAAAGATCTTCCAAATGTGAATTTCATAATAATGATTCATATTCTTCGTGATGAAGTCTAATGCGGTTACGATGTCACCGTGTAGTGATCCTCTGTAACAGGCATGCATAGTATTTGCTTGGGCTTTTTAATATTGATTGGCTTTTAATCAAGTTCGGGGCCAACTTCGTCAGATCGAAATTGAAAATTCCATGTTTCGTTTGGCCATCTCGTGTCAATTTCGGGACAAGCGTGACGCCACCCTCAGCAGTTACTGTATTATATGCCTATGCGCGCGACATTTGCACTTACATCATCATTTGCTTACTCATCAATTATCTAGCGATCCACGTCCTACAAGCTTAGCTTTTTAGTGGATCGCTATTTTCCAAAATTGAAGTTATTTTCTGAAAGCTCGCGAAGTATACATGTATACGCACCGTTCCTTCTGATTATTGTACATATGTTGATGTATACAATTTATTTCGTATATTACATGAACCTTTTGTAAAAGTTTAGACAATATCATTTTATGATATGTATACTTTGTATTACGTTTTGATTTTCGTTGATTGGAAATAAACTATATGATTGATTGATTGATTGATTAAAAAGAGTATCTTTCCGTGGTGAGAACTAAATGCGCAAAATGCGCAAGATTATCCTGCCTGAGCCCTTCACCTCTCAGTGGATTTTTTTTTTCTTTTTAGGGCCTTTCTGGTACAACAGTGACAGCAACATCTTCGGGACTGACCTAAATGCTTTGCTGGACTTTCTGGCTTTCTATTGAACATCTGCAATTCGCATCGAATGGTATTTTCTAATCCTTAAATCTGACGACGCGACCTCTGCTACTAACTTTAACAAACAGTGACGAAGGTCAGCAATGATCTGCGGTATATGGCTACACTTTCTTTATAGTTTGATTCTATACTGTTTTGATATGACTTTTACATAATATCGTTGTTTCTTTGAGTTGTCATGGATTTCGACTTCATTTCTTCTAATAATGCCCTATATGTAGATAATGATTGCAGTATGCAAGTATGTAGTCCGTTACTAATGAAATTCATGTCCGATATACTAGACTTAAGTGTTAGTTTATCATCACGGCTTCTTTGAAGGTTACCTTTACATGCGTACATAAAGTCCCGTGATACTATGTAATGTCGGCTTCATGGGCCTTGTTTTCCTTGTGTTGAACTCATGGGCCTTGTTTGCGTATCGGGCCGGCCCCTCACTCAGGTGGTCATCTGTATACCGCATGCGCGTTCCCGATTTTTCAGAAAAGAATTGTGTCTTTATAGGGGCGTAATTCCCGAGAATTACTGCTACACTACAAAAAGTCCGGTGTTAAATAGTGAACACCGAGCTGGTGTTAAATTTTCGGTGCTCATTTATGGTATTAAATTAACACCTCCGGGTGTCATTTCCAAATTTTAAACTGTTTTTTTGAAGAGTTTCTTAGTAACTGCACTTCTTGTTGATTTTTAATTTAAACAAGACGATCAAGAATTTTACATTAAAATACTAGATTTTTGAAAAAAATGTGAAAATAAATTTACACCAAAGTAACACCAGCTGGTGTGGTCTCTTATTGAAGCTGGACGGGTGTTAAACCATTGATATTAACACCAACAAATATCAAATCAACACCATGTGGTGTCATTTTTGAATTAACACCAGTACAGTGTCAAAATAACACCAGGTACAGTGTCAAATTAACACCACGAAGTGTCAAGTGAACACTTTTCAACACCATCACAGTGCATTTTTAACACCTGTGGGTGTGGTCCTTTATTGAAGTTTGATCGGTGTTAGATTTAACACCCGTGGTGTTAAATCTAACACCGATGTTTTTACAGTGTATATAGCAGCAATGTGTAAACGGGAGGGGCTATAAATAGAGCTGATGCTGATGCAACAACGCAATTCAAAACAAATCATCCAAACATTCAAATCTGATAATCGTCTTCTTATCTCCAGTGCCTCCACGGATGAACTTTATACTATCATTAACCTATAACAGAAAGGTATGTCACCAACTAAATGTTACATGAGTTTTATGGTCGATTCCTGAACTAAGTTTCTGAAAACACTATGCATTTCACATAATAACAATCAAAATATGATATATGACTCAAATCAATTACCTTAATAGACAGTCACGTGATAACGAATTAACGCATTGACACGATGTCGGGATGAACATGATCAAAGAAAAAAAAAAAAACAACTGATGGTGGATTATTACTCGGTACGCATGCAAGGACCTGCTACAAGAATTGTCAGGATTTGAACCTTATCCCTATATAATTCGTGTCCTTTTTAATGAGGTGCATCTCGGTCGTTGAACTTTGCGTGCACGAAATTCTCATGCCACTACGCTATACCAAGATCATATTCCATTCATGGCTGCGCGCAACTTTCAACGACCTATTATAGATGCACCTCATTAAAAGGGACACGAAGGTTCAAATCCTGACAATTCGTACAGCATGCAGCTCCTTGCATGTGTACAAAGTTAAGATCCATCGTAAGGTTCTTTTTTTCTCCTGAGTAAATTCAGACTTTGACTGCCAATAAATATGACCTGTGTACTGCTGTGATATTGCAATAAACGGCTAAGTGTGTGATATTATTGGACAATATTTTATATTTATATCTCCTCTCTTCCAGTCGTTATCTTACTGTAAATATTGTATGTACGTCTCATGACATTACATTCCAGTATTCTCTTAGACCGATCTCAGAATTATCTCGTATCTATAGAAGCTTTTGTCTGAATTATGTATGTAAGCCTCTATTGTCTATATTGTCGAGCTCATAGGCCATATTTGCTTAGTGTCAATGTTTTGGAGGTATAGTTTGTTACCCTATCTTACTAAAGACGTCTAGCTCGTGGGTTACGCTCACTTTGAAAAGTTCTAGCAGCTCGTGGGCTGTATCATGCATGAGTATTATGACTCGATATCATTATGACTCGTGGGTTCGAGCTCGTGACGTGTACCCTGTAAGCCTCACGCTGGTACTATAATGGTGATTGCTATACATGGCACATGCACCTACTATAACTTGGCAGCCAGACTGAGTGTGAACCCTGTGGCGCATCGGGGAAGAAGAATAAAGAATTCGAATTTGAACAGTACGTGATTATGAGCAAAAGCATCATTTAAAAGTGAAGACAGGAACGAATTTTGCTTCGCATTGGAATTAAAAGAAAATTTTTGTTTTCATTTTATTCAGGCCGTCATAGTGTGTAAACGACACGATAGATGATGCTATGGCTACAGCTGAAAGAATATCCGATGTGATGACATCAGAGGAAGCATTTGCGTTCATTTGCGAAGTACTAGGAGTGACGTCACCTAAAGACAAGATGGTCTCCGATCCAGTCGCTCTGTTAAATGAAATCTTGTATTCCTGGCAGGAAAATATACCGTACCAGACAATCCACAGTATCGCTACGCCAAAGAAGGACAGACATCTTCCCACGTTGCCTGAAATCAAGAATGATATAATGGCAAAGTTTGGAGGTTGTTGCTACCACCACAATGTCGGCTGTTACATGGTGATCAAAGCTCTTGGATACCAGGTAGCTCTGGTACCCGGTGACGCGAACGGTTTTAGGAGCGCCCACGTAGCCATAATCGTCTTCAACCTCTCCGGGGAAGGTAGCAAGCACATGGCGGACGTCGGCACGGGAGGATGGCCGACATTCCAGCTCATCCCGCTGGACTTTGAGAGGGAATCTCCTGAGTACCACGAGTCCTTCTTGATCTACAAGTTTGTGCGACAAGGTGACCTTATCTTACGCCAGCACAACGCGGAAAGCGATCCGGCAGGCGCGCCAATTACTTCAAGGTGTCCCTCAAGTACGGATGGTACACCTATTCCTCCATCCATTACAACATGTACGTTGACGTGTCCTACTTTGACGAGGTAATGGAGATACTTCACACCCAGGTTCTAGATGATCTACAAGTTCTCAACAAAATATGGTGTAAAGCTTTCCCAAAAGGTCGACTTCTCTCGATTAACAACGCCACGCTCTTGGAAGAACAGGAGGACGGGTACATAAAGAAAACTTACCTTAGATCACGTGAGGAGATGATCAGCGTGTTTAAACGTCACTTTCCACAGTTAGATGAATATATCATACAGGCAGCAATTGACGATGAGCTGGTCAAATTAGACTTCAACCGGAATGAAATCTCATTTGCGAAGGAGTGACAATTTTCGATGGAAATCTCACTCTCTAAACGTGTAAAATATAACATGAGACTATTGGGGTACAATGAATCGTTTTTTCTCGCGAAGAAAAATCGCAAGTAAGCAGTACACTGCACCTACGATTTTTCTTTGCGAGACAAACAATTAATTGTAGAACTCAACGAAATGATCAGCATCTTCTTAAGTAAACATAAACATGTGGTTATTCAGGCGGGGATTGATATTACATGTACAAGACCCAATACCTGCCATGATAATGTATATCATTAAAGAAGGAAATAAATACAAGTTTTGTTGTACTTGTAGCTTTACTTGTAACTTGTAACTTTATTTTTCATTTCCATTGAATAAACAGGAGAAATTATATACAATGCATAAACAAAACAAATTTGTAGTAATTACAAAAAACGTACATTAACAAAATAAATGTGATGATGAGTAACAACATAATCGCATTTATACATGTGATAATGACTAACAACATAATTGCATCACAATAGATGTGATGATGAGTAACAACATAATTGCATCACAATAGATGTAATGATGAGTAACAACATAATTGCATTTAAAAGGTATATGCATATTACACGGATGGGAATGGAAATAGAGGGTCCCTCTAAAAAGCCAAGCTTGTACGATATGGGACCCTCAGAAATACATCAAAAACGAATAATGACTTCATGAACTACAAACAAATGATCAAAGAAACCAATGTCCACTGACATGAAATTAAATAACAGGAAAGAAGGGGAAAAAAGAAAAAAAAAGAAAAAAGAAAAAGAAAATGAAACTGCAACACACGCCATCGTGGACACAAACAAACTGAATTCTAGGATGTAGGAGTAATGGGATGAAGGAGTAATAAGACGCACCCTGGAATGATATTGCGAATGTAAGAATTGGGTAAATATACCAGAAAAATACAAAAGAGCGGACATATTAAAAGGAAAGAATACTAGTAGACACAATGATACATTGTTCAATAACTGCAACGTTTGAGGAGAACTTGAATTCGACAGATTAGTTTACTGTTATAATAAAAAATATTTCATAATAATGTAATGATTAATGCATAATATACAATAAAGAGAGATGATGACTTAATTGAGTTTACGAAACAACTTAATTGAGTTTATGGAAAAAACTTCATTGAGTACGTCAGGAATTTGCTGTACGTTTCCCCCACCAAAATTAGTAGGGTCCATTTAATTACTTAAATTCTGTGGCATAGTGGATAAGACTTCTGACTTTGAATAAAAGAAAGAAAGAAAAAAACGCCTACGATCAGATCCAGCCCAGTGATTATGTCTGAGTACTATATTGATGGCAAGATTTTTTTTTTTCTGCCATGTCCGTCATGACCCATGATATTGTGTACAAATGGGTACCTGGCAACACTACAGGTAATAATGATGGCAGGGTCCTCTGGTAGAGCGGTGACAACACTGAAGAAGTTAGCCTGGATACGAAAGACCTTAAAGCAGACAAATTTCTGTTTTTGTTTGTTTGTTTGTTTGTTTTTTGTTTTTTGGTCTGAGTTATTATGGATTGGCACTAGCAGTGATGGGCTCGGTGGCACGGGACAACCATAAACTGATGTCGGGCCACGACTTTATTTAAAAAAAACAACAACCCAGAAATATGTTTTGATGGCCACCAAAAGTTTGTGAGTGTGTAGTTCGCTTTGATGTGTTGTTCTCATTCAGAAAAGAGGAGAATACTCGCGGCATACAACTCCATGACTTCACGCATTTCAGCAGATGCCGTGAATACATGACAAGCCTTTCTTCGTTAAAATCATTTTCTTGTACCATGGATTCCATTTTGTGGTTTAAAAAAAATAGATTTGTGATATCACAGAAGATTCTCTTATGAAGTGTATAGCGCATGTAGGTATTTTGGTTTTTTTTAATATCAAGAAATCGAATTTGTGACATCACAAATTCAATTCGTAATTTCAAAAAAGAAATCATTTTTTTAGTATGACGAAATTAATTTGTGATATCACTAAATGAAGTTGTAATATCACAAATTCGATTTTGTAATATCGAAAAATACGTTCACGTGATAAACCATTGGGTATTTGTGGTGTCAGAAAGTCGATTTGTTCATATGAGAGAATGGGATTTGTGATATCAGAAAATTACTTTATAAAATAGAAAGGCATGTTATACTATCAAGGATGTAAGATAGTCTTGAAGGCCGAACTCGATCTATTTTACGGCCACTTCGGCAAGACTATTTATTTTGTTTCTTTTTCTTATTTAACTTTCATATTTCCAATAATAGAAGTAGGTATACACTGTATCGTCTTCATTATATCAAATCTAATCATATTACGAACACGTGTTCTCATGGAAATTATGTTTACACCTCAATTCAATATTGAATATGAATTATAGTGAACTTGGTTATTACAAGTGGCATTTGAATACTTTTATTATATCTACCACTTCACATAGTCATCAACATTTGTGATCATTTCATTCAGGATTTAATGAATTCATTTCATAATGTTTCATTTTGATTCTTAGTCACAGTACGTGTTATTTAGAGCACTTTATTCCACCCGTCAATATTTATATAGTTACTATGGTTTGATGCATTGTTTGAACGCATTGTTTTGTAATTTCTTCTTTTTTTCGGGCCACCAAATTTCATTGTCGGGCCACCAAAATGCAACTTGCTGATGTTGGTTCTTAGAACAGGCAGCCAAGATATTAGGATGTATTGGGCTGCTTCAAAGCGTGTGATCTTATTATCACTGTGCGTAACGTATTACAGGTTAGGTCCCCAGAGTCAATGTGATCACCTTGTGTCATAGGTATTCATAACTCATGTGTGGGGTAGGTTTGCACGGACGACTCAGGCGACGGCATGCAAACTTCGCATATGCTGCTTAAAAGCCGCAAACCCGCCCAAATCAATCGCTAAATCGCTAAATGCAATGACAGCTTTTATCGGGATTTCGTTCCTCTCATATATAGCTTGCATTTTATGTGGTGTTTGAATTGCA
Organism: Diadema antillarum; assembly: GCF_040938485.1. Taxonomy (NCBI): domain Eukaryota; kingdom Metazoa; phylum Echinodermata; class Echinoidea; order Diadematoida; family Diadematidae; genus Diadema; species Diadema antillarum. The sequence continues at coordinate 167,123 of NW_027271947.1, read as the reverse complement.
AGCGGTGTCCGCTACTCAATTAATCGCTTGTAAATTACAAGTTGCGGACTGTTTTGTGTGCGAAGGTCATGTTTTTACTGTAGTCATTTGAAAGAAAAACAAATCCTCTTAGATTTGTCATACAATTCCGTGAAACAAAGCTTTGCATTTTCTGTACAACTTTGTTCACTACAATGTCCAACTTGTAATAACAGAAATTTGTATAAGTTACATAGATCTGAAAAAACAAACAAACAAAATGTTTTCTCAAAGCATGACTTGACGTTAGTGTCTCAGAATAATATGGAATACAGGGGTTTTCCACCATGGCACCTAAAGAGTTAAGAGATAAAAAACAATGTCAAGCCCTGGATTTCATGATATCATTCCTATCTCAACTCCATGTTGGTTGGTTTGTGTTGTTACGCTTCCTAAATGGCAAATTTCAATTCTCAGTTTCAGACTGCATTTGGTTATGTGTCTATGCTGTCACAGAATACGGGTCATCTCGATCAAAAAGAAAAGATATGAAATACATTTATTAAGTCAATAATATCTTTGCTGTTGTATGATTTTTAATCAAATTATTATGTATACGGATTAACATATTATGCTAACTTGCCTTGTTGTTTTGTCTCTTGTCAGTTTTGTACTTTGTAATGTCTTCTGTTTAAGTTTTTATGATGTGTGTTTTGTCTGGTATTTCTTGGGGATTGACCTTGAAAGGCTGGTTTAAGCCTATGTTGATTACTCCACTTCTCTTGATATAACGCCTATGTTTTGTATGTTGTTGTTTTTTTTGCCTTTATGATGTCCTTTGTATGCTGTCATGTACAATGTAATTGCTTCTTTTATCGGATTTGTGGAAATAAACTGAATTGAATTGAAAAAAAAATTTAAGATACAGCAATTATCTTTCCACACGAAATGTATCGGTGAACCTGCACCACATTACCCTAATGAGGACATCAAACTGATTCTGGCTGTAAAAAAAAAGAAAAAAATAGTTTTAAAAATGCAATATCCTACTGTCTAAAATTTAATTATCACTTGAGGTTTATGTTTGCGAATTGCTTTCTTGAATTTCCAAAACCCATCGATAGCATTCAAGTGAAACATTTCCAAAGTATCTTGGTCTCACACAACTTTTACAAGATGGTGATTACAAATGAATAATTTCCAAAATATTGTATTTTGTACCCCCAAAAAACACAGAAAACCATTCAGATCAGCTTTGCTGGGTTCACAGTTTATATTAATCATATAAAGATATAAATAGGTTGAATGTTTTGATATTGGTGATGGTATACGATATGTTATCAAATATTTCATTTTTTTTTACGTTTTATGATGTTGGCAAAAAGATGCCTGTCTTATGTCATTGGCCTATAATAACTCATTATGTCATTTTAAATGTTGTTTATGAAATTGTATTGCATTTTTTTTTAAAGGCATGTGAACAACACATATATTAATTTTATAATATGAACAATAAATGCTTGAAATTGGATTGAAATTGAAGTGAATGTAATGTGATGTGTTTTAAGAGTCCTAGCCCCTTTTAATTTGTACATCTTTCATTTCTATGTAAATGTTTTTGAATGATGAAATCATTACGTATACAGTACTCTCCGCATAATCAGGTAGGCTCGGGCAGAGCGTTTCGTACCCGATTAAGCGGAGTACCCGATTAACAGAAGAACACATCTCATTCACAATTGACACGCACAATGTGTATGTACATGCACACTTAACATACCTTACCCTTGCTCAGTCACGACAGGGAGGTGATCTCCCTGGTCACGAGCAATAATTTACACTCTTTTTATGGACAAATATATCTTCAGAAAACTTTGTCGTTTGACTATGGACTCCTCGCTAACATGCAGGCGTTTTCCGAAATGAACACGTCTCTTTGCGTCTACTAGTCACGTAGCACGTCTTCGAGAAGTGACTGGGGAAAAGCAAAATTATGGAGCTGGTGCATGGTCTCATTTTCGTTGCAAACTTAACTCGTATTATGAATTGTTGCAGAGCAAGGGAGGAACGCAAGTGTGTTCAACTCCTGTCTGTCTATGCAATTGTGAGTGCCAGCTACATATGTAATGTTCGTTTATGTGTGGCAAGTCGGTACTGGTACATGTGTTTTCATGTTTAATAATTTCTCAAATGATCGTTTTTTTTTTTTTTTTGCAAATTAAGCAGAAAATGCAATTAGACGTAGAAATTTTGACATTCATGGTTTCTCAAAGTGTTATTTATGCGATAAAATGTGGGTAGAAATTAGGTAAGAAGAGATTTTTTTACTCATTTATGCGGAGAGGCAACCCGATTATCAGGTAATTTTAATGTGCATTGGAACTGATTTTGACATTTCTACCCAATTAAACGGAGTACCCGTTTAAACGATACCCGATTACGCGGAGAGTACTGTATTATATAAGAGTCGCATTGACAGCTTTTATATCGTACAATGTGATATAATTATTGTCTTTATTCATACCATGTTGTTTCAATCTTTGAATATTTATGTGCATAGTGTACATGCGAGGTTTCTACGAATAAGTTTTCAATTCACTGATAAAGCCGTCTTGTGAAAATGAAAGAAATAAAAGTGGCTACCGCTTTCGTGTGGTAAACAGGTCTTTGTACAGAGCTATATATTATGCCTACGCATGTATTGCGATCGATGTAACGCAGTGTCTTCAATATCGCGATTAGCATTCTAAATTTGCTATATGAGGTCAAATGCAATCCTTCCCTTGAGAAACTTATCAGGGGATAAAACGCTCATATTATAATTATCATTTGATATTGAATTGATTAAACAGATGCAAACAAACACGCATCAAATAACATTTGGTGTGCGCATAATATAGATACCATGTAATTGAAACAGAAAATCCAGACGAGGTAAAATATGCACTACAAAGACTTGCTTAGTGAATATTATTAACGACTGGCAATCCAAAGTGCCTTGCAATACATTTCGGCAGCATAAAGTACTTTAGTAGGCGCTATCGGCCCGACAGTGCACTCCCGTTATAACGAAAACGGTAATAACGTAATTCCTGTTACAACGAAATAGAATTTCAGGCCGCATCATTATCGATTCTACATTGGTTCCTTGTTTATTTGTTCGGTTTTAACGAAATTTCGATATAACGAGTGAAAACTGCCGGTCCCGAGGACTTCGTTGTGATGGGAGTCCATTGTACTGTAATACCTTCCGGCAACTATACTGTAACACACGACCAGTTCAAAGTGTACTACAGTACCACGACATACAGAATCCGATTACCGTGTAATAATATGCTAGTCTTGCTCTTCATCATTCATCCATCTTCATTAGGCGTTTTCACATCAGCCCGATAAAAATCCAAGCTCAAGATATTTTTCGCCATTGCGAATTAGAGCGCTATTTCGTTTCTTATTCTTAAAAGAATTAGCCCGAATTTTTTTCGAGCTAATTCGACAGCTGAGCATGTGCAAACAGCATCAGCAATGTGTGCACTTTAAAAAATTTCTCATGATTAGTGTGCAGTTTGCCTCGATCGATCGGGTCACACACGCTAGTCATGATGGGATGCATCGCGCTAAAATCTCGGGTCGTTTTCACATTATCAAATAGCGCGCTACTATCCCGCTATTTCAGAAATTTCCCGAGTTGGACTCAAGAAATTTTCTCGATCAGAGTGATACAATTAGCGCGCTTATTTGTGTTCACATTATCAAATAGCGCGCTATTTCGTGATCGGGTTAATTTCCCAAGTCAAAAATAGCGTGCTATTTCGAAACATCGGGCTAATGTGAAAACGCCTAAGAATCCTTGTGCGAAAATCCTCGCATCAAACACGACATGTCTACAGCAGTCACAGCAACAGACTCTCAAGATTAGGCAAAAAAAGACATGGCCAAAACGTCTAAATTGGTATTCCTCCGAAAAAGTTCGCGTATTTTACAATGCAAATGAAATATGACAATATCAAAGGCCAACCATACGTAATTCTTATAGATTTGTTTGTCTTTTTCCTGATTCATTCGATACTCCCTATACATATTGACATTTATGTCATGGCTGATATTATTCCTCCTGCACCCTGTAAAGGTTACTCACGTGCTCTTACGTTTTGCTGTGAAATCCAATTTTCTTTCATTGGCGCCTTAAAGCGACTGTACAGTACTAGGTGAGATGGGGATTCGTATTTTGAACATTCCTAAGTGAGATATGATAGGCCTAAACCTCTTATGAAATAGGAAAGAACATGTAACTGTAAGAAGGATTCAACATTTATTTGATGAAAATTGATTTTCAAACGGCTGAGATATCCAAAAAATGGATAATAATAAAAGGCAACAAGCCACGCTTTTTATTAGGATCTCTTTGTTTCAAGGGATCGTACAGTTCTGGTTGAGACCGAATTTCAGGTTTCTAATATTTTTAGGTGAGATAATGAGAAATCTCATATGAAATATGAAAGAGCATGCAATTCTAGGAGGAATTCGACGTTTATTTGATAAAAATTGGTTTTGAAATGGCTGCGATATCAAAAAAGAGCGATTCTCATAAAGTGTGGGACCCACACTTTGTAACGATCGCTTTGTTTTACTTTGTTTTTGGATGTTTCAGTTATTCCAAACCCGATTTTCATCAAATAAACTTTGAATTCCTCTTAAAATAGTATGCTCTGTACTATATCATAAGTGTTTTCTTGGTATCTTGCAAAAATATAAAGGCCCAATTCTCATCTCAACCAATACTGTACTATCCCTTTAACCTTGTTTTGGGATATCTCAGCCATTGCAAACACGCTTTTCATCAAATAAAACTTTTGATACCCCTTAGAATTGCATGCTCTGTAACAATCTCATAGAGTGGTTTCTGAATGTCTTGCAAAACGTTAAAGGCTAAATCCTCACCTCGACCAGAACTGTACACACAGTTGCTCTGCTTTCATTGATTCTTGCACAAAACATAAACAACAAAATAATGTTATCTTTCAATGAACCGTGCAATTTTGAGATGATCTGATTTTTACTGAGTTCACTTGATTTGGAGTTTTAAAGCTCCCCCTTTTTAGACGCAGGTGACTGTATGTAAACATTGCATATATTCAACCTTATAACGAGAATGATGGTGTATATAGGGTTGGTATGAATTACATTACAACAAACGAATTACTCTTGCGTATTAAAGCCCCTGTCACACTTTTCCGAATAGGCCCATCGTTATTCAAATCGTCAATCCGATGGACAGAGTGTAAATTTTCCTTTTAATAGGGGCCGAATGAAACGAACAAACAACGCACCTAGGGGGATTCTGTACAGGACAGCGGAGCAAGTCAAAACGCACGAGAAACGAATATGAAGCCTATGCCCACTGGACAAAAGGCACGAGGAACAAATCGGTAACGCACGAGACGTACATCGAACCTCAGAGAACCGAGTGTATGCGTTTGTTGTGCTTTGCATAATCGTTCCATTCTTCCCATCTCTTGCAGCAACGGACTCTACAGGAGGCCTACCGGATGGAAACGCGTGGAAAATGACACTGCACCGTACAGATACAAGAGAAAGTTCACAATCGTTGGACAAAGGTCAGATCGCGCTATCCGTTTTTGGTGAGATCAAACTTTGTGCATGCATAGAACTTTCTGGCCGCTGAGATGGAAAACATCGGAAGATAGACGTCAATCCAAATAGGATAAAAATGTCGTGAAGTGCATTTCAACGGTTATCAATTCATGGCAAAAAGAAAAAAAAATCGACATTAGTTTCTCATGCGTTTGCCTTATCCAGCAAAGTGTGACAGGGACAGTACAGACAAAGATATCAGATATTTTGATTCATGCTCGAGAGTTGATTGTAAGTGCACTGTGCTCTCCATGGGGGCAGTACAGTATAATATTATAGTCAGTCATAGTGGATGATATAGACTCCAGCACTGCCTTGCAAACGGAAGTCGTGATATCATGGACAAACAAGTTTTACCCATGATGCCCCTTTTGACTCAATTGTAAAATTCTTCTCTAGTAAATCTATAAAGATATGACCCTGTACAAAAAAAAGAAGAAGAAGTAGTAGTGCTTTTACTGCAGCGGCTAACGTTGGTACCATGACCGTGATATTCTTATTAACGCTATCATAATCATTACTATTATCACTATTATCATTATTATTATTATTATTATTATTATTATTATTATTATTATTATTATTATCATTATCATTATCATTATTATCATCATCATCGTTATTATTGTTATCATCATTATCATCGTCTTCATTATGTTTGTGATTATCATGCGTGTTGTTATTGTTATTATCATGAAACTTATAGTAAAAACTTATAATAAAGCATAAAATTCAATGAATCCTAGATTATCTCGAAAGTCCAAGGATTTTGGGGTTTTTTTGTTAGTACTCATTATACAATATTGCCGTTTAAAAAGTGTGACGTTAGTTTTATGAAGTAAGAATTGTTTCAGAAGTTATTATCTTTTTAATTTTACCTCCCTTTCTTTTAGCAAAATGATAATGTTATAAGAAATGTATGGCAAACTATCTAGTTTGGACTGCTCTGGCTTCTACAAAGCTCTTGTTACTTAACTAGCTGTGAGCATTACACCCAGTGTAAACTGAACATGGGCAGAAAAAAAGAGGGTATAAGAAATAAAAGTTGAGCTCTGTGCACCACCTGTGATGTAAGGCGTTATAGTGACGGTGGTAACGTTCGTTTCCCCACCGGACCTCTCTTTAAATGCACAGACCCACGAAACATTTCTGGAATTCTCCTTGTCTATCTCTGCTGGAGATAATTCTGCAAATACGTTGATATCAACGATCAAGGGGGTGTAATCACCATCAGTGGTACAAGATAAATTGATACCTTGATTCATCATCACATCATGAATATCTAATTCGAATGCCATCGGGTCAGGATGCGTACTCGAATAAATCAGAGTATCAATCGGCAAGAGGAATTGCGAACTCGCCCATGTGATGTGTTCTTGAGGATATGATATTATGGGGCATGCCACTGATATTGTGGAGTTATTGACCTTGCAAATCCGCCCAGTCGTAATGAGCGGCGGGCACGGGAAATCCCCTAGAATAAGATCAGATACGGAGCGATCTTTGTTCATCATGGGCGCGGTACACACACCGCTTTGAATTGTCAACACATCTTCGATGGTCATGAGCCATCGTTGACTGCAGTCACAAACGAGCGGATTGTCGTCTGCGACAATCGAGAGATAAAGCAATGGCATATTCCGTGAACTCACTGGGACGATGTCTTTGGTTAGATACTGCAGGCTGTTCGTTGACAAGTCAAAGAATGAGAGGCGAGGAAAAATGTTAAGACACGAATCATCTTCCCTAGTTGCAAATCGCCAAATGTCATTACCCTTCAGGATGAATGTCTCAAGTGGATGAACGCAGTCTGGCCTTGAACATTTTGACAGAAAGCTTATTCGATTGTAAGATAAGTCAATTGTAAGAACTCTTGGATAATGGTCAACGAAACTGTCGATATCAAAATCTCTCAACAGATTGCCTGTAACGTTCAAAGTCAAAAGACTCGGAGCAAAGATTCTAGGAATGTCATTCAATCCACTTTGTGAGTACTCTAAACTAGTGAGATTTGATCTGTGAAAAGGTGGCATTAGTTTTTGAAGTGAACGTTGTGAAATCACGGTAATTCCTCTTAACGAGAGTGAACGTCCAGTAGTTAGGCCTAATAGATTCAAGATGACCTTGTCGTCCACGATGGTTTCTTCAAGGGAGAAATAATGTGGTACAACAGAGGCGATGTACTTGGTGTCATTTACTCCATGAATTTGTCCCCCAATCAAGGAAAATGTCCTTTCTGCGTCGAGGCTGAAGATATTATTGTATGTGAGTGTAACGTTAGATGCGAACACGAAATGAGCAATGAAAATACTGTTCATGCGGTTCACCAAGCCAGCTGAGACAGACACTGTCTTTTTGCTACCGAGGCAAGCCGAGACTATTGGGAGAGCTTCCAGCGCAAAGGTGTCCAAATGCTCGATGGGATTCTCACAAAGGTGCAAAAATGTTAGTCGGGGAAAATTTTCGGTCAGGTTTCCGGGAATGTCCGATAACCAATTACCGCGTAAATCCAATAATTTCAAGGAAGGTACAATAGCATCGAATGCCAAAAGACCAGTATTTCGCAGGCGGAGATGGGTAATTTGTGGTGCAGTGAAAAACGCAGAAGGGTGAATGTAATAAATTGGGTTATTGTCAAAATTTGCCCATTTGAGTCGTGGTAAGACTGGAAACTCCAGAAGAGCGGTGATCATGTTATCTGGAAGATCTAATACTTCAAGGTTATACAACAGCCTAAGATTGTCTTGAGTAAGGACTTTGATTTCATTTTTGTCAAGAACCAAATGTCGAAGATATGGAGTCAAGGGTAAGATGGACGAATCACGAATATTGTTTTGACTAAGCTTTAGTAATTCAAGGAGAGTGAAGTAAAATGCCTCTTCACTTATAAAAGACAAATTGTTCTCTTCCAAATCTAGTGTGCTTAGGTTTGGAGTATGAAATTGTCCAGTTAATGAAGTTATCGCATTTTTGCCTAAGGCAAGATACTCAAGACTGACAAGGTTTTTGAAAGTCGAAGCTTGCACTGACTGAATTTTGTTGTCTGTCAAATCGACAGTATTCAACATCATCAAACCGGCAAGCATTGGCACAGTCCGTAGTTTGTTCCCAAAAGCCATTAGAACAAATAAACTTGACAATTTCGAAATGTTACGAAGTTCTTCAACCTGTGAAGTGTGGATCTTCAACTTTTCTACGGAAAATTGGATACTAAAGGAAATTGATCGAAGGGGACTATGATCAATTTCTACTGAAATTAAGTTTGGAGTGTTCTCAAGGAAAGATATAAGTTGCAGTTCTCTGTTGCTTGCATCAATCGTCAAGTATTGGAGCTGCTCAAAGGAGTGCGATATATGGAAAAGACAGCTCTGTTGACGCGAAATAGAAAGGTAACGCAGATTCGGGGATCCCACTGGAGACGCAAGCTGTCTCAATCTGTTTCCTGTAAGATCGAGATAATGCAGGTTGACGTGGAAGGCGTCGGCTGCAATCCATGATATGTAATTATCTCGCAATTCCACTGCTCGAAGGGTCCGCAGAAGGAATGTCCCAGGAACAATATGCGATAATCGATTGTTATTCAAAACAATTCTGTCAAGTTGGTGCAAGTAATCGAAAGCCCATTCCTTTAGGTTTTCTATCAAATTGAACTTCAAATCCAGGGTGTGAAGGGTGGTGGGAAACTGATTTGGTGTGATAGTCTTGATCCTGTTATTATAAATGTAAAGGCTTTCTAGATAAGGGACGTCATTGCGAAGGTGTTTCCCTATCTCGCGAATTGCGTTATGTCCTAAATGGAGCCATCTTAGAGAGGTGTTGTTATGGAACATTGGGATTGCAGACAGTAGGTTTTTGGCGAGTGATACACTGGCGAGCTGCCGCATACGCAAGAATAAATCCAGAGGAACTTCCCGAAATGAGTTGTGGTCTAGCATCAGCCATTTCGTATCTTCCACCTCCTGGAAAAACTCAGAATAGATACTCGAGGGCCACTCCGGGGTATCGATAGAGGCACCGGATGAGCTATGATGGAAACAGCTTGAACAAGGGGCATCAAAGACGTGTGTGCAGGTGACACTTTGAAGATGGGAGAGGCAGGAACATATCTCGCACACCATGGCCAGGGAGGTTGATGGAATGAGAGCAGCCATTATAAAAACCATCATGTTAAAACTGCGGCTATAACACGGACTGACTATCGGTTTTCGTCCTTGGCTAAACATTTTCGTTCCTGTTCGCTGCAAAGGTAAGGAAAAATGACGAAGAGAGTTAACTTTGATTTCAATTCAATAGCAATTCCATTAATATTGATATTTATAAATTGCAAAAACATCATTTAACATCTTATAATATCCAACTTGGATGAACACTACAATATTATATGTTTTTTAATTCTTGTTTTTATTTTTCATTATTTTTACTTTCATTTCCGATTAATGCGCTTAGAAACATCCTTATGTGTGGGAGGTGATTGCGCGATGCCGCTATTCCACCTTACAGATTCTTGGGTTTTAAAAATATAAGATATATCATGGCTCTACTTAATTCAGGTTTTTTATTGTGCTAGATATGTCTTTTTTAGTGTTATATGAAAAAAAAAACAGATATGAGAAGCACGTATGAATGACAACTGGCTAATTTTTGCAACTTTATCTTTATTCCTTTGAGGAGGAAAAAAACCCACACCAAAGGTATTCACTCATGCGTAAAATATGTATCTTTTTATTGACCTACCAGGTTGATAGCCAATTAGATTACCTTTCATATGGTATATGATGCATTATCTTTTAGCCAAATATTCTATGAGAAATCTAAACTTGAAGAGCGTTTCTTTTCTTCATCTTTTTTTTCTTCTTCTTTATTTATTTATTTATTTTTTTTTTTGCTGAGTGTATTTAGGAATAAACTTCGCCGAATAGAGATCGTGTATATATATGAAGAAAAAAAATGAAGAAAAAAACAACAAGGAACAGAGATGCAACTTTGGACTAAAATTTATTGTAAAAAAAAAGAAGAAAGACTGTTACACACTAGGGTACTATGGCACATATTTGTCAAATGCAAGTGTAAGTCAGAAAGATAAAACCACGTTGTGCTGAAAAACTAACGGCTATTATGGAAGCAGTAACTGAGTTCGGGTGCAACTTTTTATCTATATAAGGGATATGAATTATACCGGGTGAGGCCCTGATCATTGGAAGGAAGAAGAAATTATGAAGGAACAATTAAGCGTAAACTTTCTGTTAGAGGAAAAACGGTGTACTAGCTGGAGAAATTACTGTAACAGTGTGAATATCTCTACACTTGTGACACAGCAAAGTGGACTGAGTAACTCAGGCCATTTTGAGGTCAGGCTAGTTTCACAAATATAGGACTTCTTTAATCCACTTCCCTCAGGAGCTTGCCTGGTCGTGCATAGTGACAGCGGGGATTTCTTTATTCTAGGTTACAATCTTCTTGATGCATCGTTGTCCATATGTACCTTTAGAGGTGAATGAGGGTAAAATAATATTCTACGAAAATGTCTGTTAGATAACATGGTATAAAACACGGACCATGTTTCTTGAAGACAAGAAAACAAATCGAGTAAAATACTATTTCATAAAGGCAATTGTTGATTTCATTTTGATAAAAGGGACAGGAGTGATGCCCAAGTCTCTTTCCCTATACTACATGTAACTGACGCACATAGAATAAAGTAGATATTGATTACCTTATTTTGAATGTGTCATATCGATTGAGACTGAAACACTCAAATTATCGTAAAATATGTTCTTAACTTCTAAAATATACTTAGGTATTTTTTTTTAAAATGAAGATATATAAAAAATGATGGGTACACTAGTCGGGTTAATAAGACTGGTGTTCAAGGCTTACAAAGAGTCTTCTTCTATGTACGTGAACGACGAGAGCCATTTAAACCGAATTGGTCCCCTCTCATTTCCACCACAATTTAAGACTTTGATCGCAAATGTGAATAAAGCTGCGACCAAAAGAGAAGGAAATGATATAGAAATATGAGGAAATTATCTTATCATAACTATATTCCATGCTGTCTTTCAGTGTGGTATCGTCGGAAAAGCTTTATCTTGCTTTATGTGATGATGGAATTTATTGTTTAAAGGGAAGCTGAGCGCATTTTGGGACCAAACTCTTCAATTTATCTTTCAAACACATTTTCTATAAAAGATACACTATAATTGCATAAAGACTAAAAAAAAAAAAAAAGCCGGGAAGTACTCCATTAGAAGGTAAGACATGAACACCTGCAAAAAAAAAGAACAAGAAAAGAACAAGAAAATGTTTTACCCTAAAAGTATCACTCTAGGTCTCACTCTCTCATTGAGACTTACCTCTACCAAAAGTGATTTCTTGATATGTTTCAATTCCATTTTCTTTACAAAAGACGGTAGACTGAAAACGTCATTTATGAGATTATCGATAGAAAAAAGGCCGAATAATCGTGCTGACACCTCTTTTAATTAAAGAAGTACATGTACAATAATACTCACCGGTATATGCATCCTGAAGCATTGGAACACTAGTATATTATATACTCTACGTCGCTGTGACGAATGTATAATTGCGATGAGAAAAAGAAAGAGAGTAGGAGAGGCACTATATCTGATACGACATATCTCAGAAGAAGTCGACGAAGGGGCTAATTTATATTCCAATGCGATCGAGTACTAAAGGCTCACACGGCGCCGGCGAAGAAATGAGGTACAGTGCGCATGCACATATTATGCGCTTTCACAAATACTACCCTGTTACCAAAGGTACACTGTTCTTGTTTTCAAACTCGTGCGTGTTTAAACACGCCGCGTATTACCATCTACTTGGACAGTTCATTTATTCAGATGCAGGTTTCTTCACTTTGTCTCCCTCTAAATAATCCCTCTGAATAATATCTTTCCTTCATTATATGCCTTGTCCGCCTTGGATTACTTAACATAACAATGTCGGAATTTCGGAGCTTGGGTATTTGTTCCATGTTCACCGTGTCACTGCCGGCAACCAGGGACAGCCTGGTGGTAGTGTCGCTGCCCGGAAAGCAGTAGATGACAGGTTCGAGTCCCGCTGGTTCCTTTTTTCCGACGTGTTTGTTAATTTACAGATCAGCAGTTGCGATCTTAACAAATTTAATTTGTAGAGGGAGACAAAGTGAAGGCTGTGTAAAGCATCTCTTCAATTCCCTCTTTCGTTTCTTTGATCAGCGTGTAGGCATTCTCTTTCTTCCTTCCTTTCATTTTCCACCTTTCTGTCTAGTCGTGTCATGTTATTGTGTGTCTCCTGTTTTGTTCCGTCTTGTTTAAACTATACTTGTGTTAAGCATATACAAATTAGTATTTCGTTAGAGTTTCTTGAGTGGTTCAAAATCTACAAGCTTGCTTTTTAGTGGACCTCTCATTTCTCCTTTTTTTTCCAACTGAAACATAGACTTGTATTATTTTGCGTATACATTCATACATATGTGACTTTATTATTGTATCATTTGATATCATTTGTGTGTATACGATTGTGATAATAACCTAATTCAATACATACTGTGTTGTGTTCTGTTGGAAAAAGGAGAATGAAATAAAATGAAATGAAATAAAATGAAATGAAATGAAATGAATGAAGAAACTTGCATCTGAACCTTCACCCCTCTGAATAATATCTTTTTTTTTCAGTTGATTTATTGTAAAATATTTTTGTGACGGCTCATTCTTTGCGTCGCTTCTATTACAGTGTTGGTGGAGTGACGTAGGTGTATTTGTTTCCTTTTATTGCTCTTTTACAAGATGTATAGGAGACCGCCTATGTTATGATCATTCCATTTATAATGAGGAAGCCCTTAGACAAAAACGTGAGACCCAGTCGAAAGCAAATTATTTGAGGTTAGGGACGGGGGTGAAAGGTTTTAGGCTTGTTCACTGTGAATAGCCCTGTGATTGGTCATTTTGACGTAACATGTACACGTCAAATGAATATGAAACCCCTCGATATTTCGAAATTGTCATATACTTCTTAACATAACAATGTAGGAATTTTCGGAACTTGGGTTTTTATTCCAAGTTCATAGTGTCACTGCCGGCAACCAGGGATAGCCTGGTGGTAGTGTCGTATGTATTTTGCCCCCATTTCATTTGATATACCCCGCATTTTACTTTGTCTTGTGTATGTGTTTCTTCTGTCTTATTCCAACTTGTATTGAGTACTCGTAGAATTCTTTGAGTTGTTAATAATATACAAGTATGATTTTTAGTGAACTTGTCGATTTTTTTTAGACATAATATTACAACTATACTTCATAGTGTAGTTATCATCGTTTGACATCTACTGTCTTCATTGCCACAATTATAGCATCTTTTTCAAGATGACAAAAGTGTTTGGTAAACATGCCAGCACCATGTCACTATGTATGTATGTGTATAGGAATGATCTCAAAAATTACAATCGAATTTTCGCATTGATAACTTGAAATTTGATTTAATCGTCTCAATGCTATTTCAAGGTCTAAGAATTTAACATCTATTCTACATCTTGCAGGAAACCCAATTCCATTTGGTTAAGTGGTCACAGAGAAAAGTGGATTATGGGTATGATTCTTCCAAGTTTAGTACTTGGATGCTCTTGGAACTGCTTACAATGGACAGAACCGGGGGGGGGGGGAGGGATTCCTGACATGCCAGCCTACAAAAATCCTAATTTCTCTTTGGCCAATGAAGCAAATCGGATGGGGATTTTTGTAATATGTGGATGATATAATTCATAAGACTTAGTTTTATACCGTGAAGTAATTTTGAATTGATTGAAGATTTTTTAAGGTATCATGGCGGAAGGTCCTGTCGTATTTTTTTTTTTTTTTTAGGGGGAGGGGGGACATATTGTTCTGATACACACACACACACACACACATACAGCTGTATATATATATATATATATATATATATATCATATGTGTGTTTGTGTGCATATACATACATATGTTTTTGTGTGCATGTATGTGTGTATTTAGAGGCAGATTTGAATGACGAATGCATGGATAAAATGCAATTACGTTTTTTCTTATAAAATGCGTAGTCCTACTTTAATCACTATAACCTATATGCATATAAGTTGCAACCATGAAAGACTTTTGATGACGGTTATCTTCAATCAGTCGTTGACAACATAAGCCGGCTTGTGGCTTCAAGGTGATTTAATACATGTTTTCTCTCTTTCTTATTGAGAGAAAAAAAATGTGTTTTTACGGCTATAAACTCGGCTGATTTAATCCATGGATTTCCGTCCGTAGGCGAGAGGTAACCATTATGTATTCCGAAATATTCCTGGCTTCTTTGAGACCCTGGTGATTCTATTTCTTGTCATTCTTCTTTTCTTTTTTCAAGATTGATCAATTTCTTTTACAATCATGAAATGCCTATTGATGTGGGAGTGACTTTTTTATGTTTATAAAGGTGCAATGTGTCAGGTGAAATAAAGGTATATTACGATCAAAATATTAGCAGATCCAAGTGAAATCAGGAATACTATTCTTGTAGCATAAAATTGAAAGATCTTAAAAAAAAAATAGGTGAAATTCAGTTGGATAAGCCTAAACATCTTGAGATTGAAAATAATTCAATAATAAATGACACGGATTGAAGACAATGATAAAATGATTGTACGTGATATGACAATCGCATGATGCTGATATCATATGAGTTACATAATGCATAATGAATATCTTAATTCCTACCGTTTTTATGGACCGAACCAATACACTAACTTTGTCAATGTGTTTGCTTTTCAATGTCGAATCCAGATGGCACAGTAAATCTATATAATTGGGGCCAAAACCCATCCCTCACTCTGTTCATATTACAACAGTACATATCACGTAAGACCCTATTGCAATTTAGATGTAAAGACATGTTATTCAGCGTGGGTATTAGTAAATGAGAGTAAAAGAAAAAGGTATACCAAAAGAGGGTCATTACCACACATTCTTATCATTACTGTGATTATTTTCTATCAAATATATTCAAACTTCAAAGTGCAAAGCAATTGATTGTAAGGTAAAGAATATGCATTAATTTGTACAGATTGCATTTCTAAGTGTCACAAAGGGTGTGGTAATCACTCAGTAGGCCCCATTCAAGACGACATTCAATTTACAGTGAGATCCGATACATAATACAATCATAAAAAACAACAGCAACAAACATCACAGATATGTTAATATTGCACAAATATTGTAGAGACAAAGAAAAAGCTGAGCAAATAGAAAGAATAATACATCAAAGCATTATTCAGGTTTTAACTTTGAAAAGTGCTCCACCACAGACATGCCAGGATGAGATGTTTAAAAAATGTATTGTCTTAGTAAATTACGATTAAGTAATGACAACTGCGAATTAAACTACTTCCTACTTCTCGACATAACTTCCATTATGGTATTCAGTATGCTCTCCACTAATTGTCTAATGGTGTTTTCTTTTTTAAAACGAACCACTAGATCCCTTTACAGACTCTCCCCGCTGGTAAGTACCGTTTACAGGGGTTACATGAATAATCATTACATCAGGGATCCTTATCTCGGTGAATTCAAAGACAAATATGCAAGATTGTACAAATGACCCTTTTCTGCTCATGCGCAATGTGGAACTGTAAACTTGCTTATACGTCAGCTAAAGAATGTCGAACTTCATAATACCACATGTGTATCATTTGCAGATTTCGATTTACCAGCTGATAATCTTTAAATCTAAAGGCAGGGTTCCAAAAAAAAAATATATATCAAAAGTCAAAAAGTAAGGCAATATTCGAAAAGTCGGCTTTCAACCATTGTCAGTTTATGACCTTTGACCTAATCAAATAGAGTGAGCACATACCATACTTTGTTCTGGTACTGTTAATGATTCATCCTTCTTTTTTTAGCAGTTTAAAACAAATAACATTATCAATAAGTCAAAAGGCGACTCTGAAGTACCAAGTTCTTCCAAAAATAATTCTTAATTCCAACTGCATAGTGATCATATTAGATTTGACACACTTAGTTTTATTGTGCCTGTCTGTGAGCGTTTGTTAGAGCTTTAAATCCTTTCGGAGAGGCGATATACATAGATGATAATGGTGATAAAACTAGTAATTGTTATTGTAAACGGCTCATAATGATATATCATGATTATTCTCTTCGCACTTAACCTACTTTTCTCCTACATTGGAAACAGATAGATTTTCAGAAACTTTAAAAATTTCTTCTGTCTCAGCAGTAGGTCTGTCTGGCATCATGGTTTAGGTACTACAACAGCAAAAGAACGATTTCCATATGAACGGTTGGATGGAAATGGTATAGTATCAAATCAAATGCTTCAGAAGAGCAAATGATTATTATAGATGTGTGTAGAGTAATAGCACATTAGATTAATAGGAAAGAGAGTGATTGATTACAACAATATGAAACAAAAGAATAGTCTCGTACATTATTCCTTTGGCTACATGTAACAAATATGGCCTGTCAATATACTGCTTATGTGAAGTGTTTGATTTGATTTGATTTGATTTATTGGTTCCTGCATTATATCATTACTCATGCAGATACATACACATTATATACATTGTTGGTGCCATACACATATATAAATAAACATTAATTGTTGACAAAATAAGTTTCTTCATTGCCTTCACAATGTACAACAAACCATATTAGCGATGCAATGAATAACACAGAAGGGCTACAGCCTAAGCATTGCTTGATTTGCATGCAGCCCTAGTACATAATACATAACATATAGGAAAATAGGAGGGAGGGATGACTGGCATAGAGATAGGATAGAAGAAAGGAGAGAGGAGAGGTCTGTCTGCTTTCGCTAATGCACAAAGTTAAATCACCTAGATCACTGAATAGTAAAGCATGGCAAAGTATTTTCTCATCAAGGTACAAGTGAACAGTTACAGGTCATGGTCGGTTAGGCAACATTACGCAATAAATTTAAGTTATGTAATCTATGTTTTCTATGTTATCTATGTTATTTGGAAGAAGTGTGATGAATATTGTTGATAATATCCTTTTTAGAAGTAATGATGTATCTGTCTTTTTAAAGTAATACTTTCTTTATGTTCCTATGTCTATCCTCAAAAAGAGTTAGAGAAGCAAGTAAATGTCAAGGGAGGAAAAAATACAACGTGTAAAGAAAAATAACAGCAGGAGGCAAACTTGTTAAAGTTTTTGATTATGAGAAATGGAATAAATCCAAAACGATATTTCATCTGACATTGTGATACTACGACAACGAATGCGGCTGAAGTATGATAAGATTCATTAAAAAGTAATAAAAATATTAGGAAATGTAACGTAGCAATTAATGACGTTTTTTTTTTAAGTTGCAATATTACGAGCAAAAGAATTTAAGTTATGATAACTGCAATTTTCCATGTGATTTTGATGCATTAGACATCTTATGTGATGTGTATGTATATATATATGTTATATATATATATATATATATATATATATATATATACATGAAGAGTTTGTTCGCAAAAACCGATAAGACCATATTTGCCAAATAGAGATATTTGCGATTAAAGGTCAAGAAAAATAAAGAGAATTATAAGAAATTTTTAGCTTCTTTTGGTCATAACTTCAGAAATGTACCTTTATATGTAGTGACCAATATATCATTAAAGAGGTATTATTTTGTTCTTTATGGCAAAGACCGTACTCCAAAATCTTCGAAAATGGACATATCGGTTTTTGCAAACAAAGTCCATATATATATATATATATATATATATATATATATTTCATTTCATTTATTTCCACATTAAAAACAACGATCATTACATTTCAAGTCATAGTATAAACATATTCATTGTGGGGGACCAATCAAAGCCTTTCAGGCTTGTTGGGAATAGGCCCCAAAGTAAATACAAGACTTTCTCAACTTACAATATATAGATACAAAATATATAGAACACAAATGGTGCACAATCAAAGCAGGATGAAGAAGGAAAAAAGAAAAGAGTAAAATACTGGCAGAATATACAAAACCATGTTGCTATTACATACGGAAAGTGCGTCTAAAATTGTTTCTGAACTGCTGTAATGATTTGTAGGTTTTCAGCAATATATATATATATATATATATATATATATATATGTATATATATACACACATTACACACAGCAATATGTATATATATATACACACATTTTTATAATAATTATATAACTATTTATGAACACAAGTACGGAAATACGTGTCTACACATCGGGCACATATTTGTGCATGTGTGTTCCTATATATTATAGGCTATGGGCTCACAGACTGATGCATGCATTGTTATTCGACTTTGGAATACAATATCACTCTGAAACGTTAGTTTTTAGACGGATGAAGATTTTTTTTTTTTGTTCTTATGAGTCAAATTGCTTGTAGACAAGGAACTATCTAGTATTGTCCCCGGCAAAATGTGCGTGCAAAGAAAGCATGAGCCAACCACATTGTTTTCTTTGTAAACAAGAAGTGAAACCTTACTGACGCATTTTGAAAGAGAAACCAACTCGCGTTGTATATCATGAGGTGATATGAGCTCTCGTTGTCACGAACACCAGTTTGATATTGCTTTTTCATCAGTTCTCATGACAATGTATAAGAGTTCCACATTTTTCGTATACTCTTCTCAGTTTGCTTTCCTTATGAAACCTTACTTTCTGTTACCAAAGAGAGAGAAATGTCGATGTTCACGTTTCGAAATGAAATAAAATTTGGTTTCAGTTTAATGGAACTTAATGAATATTAGAATGTCCCTATAATTTCATGGAAAAAAAGATCTTTAAGATGAGATATTCGAGCAAGATGGACATCTTTTCTTCTTTTGTACAAGCCAAAAAAAAAAAAAATGACTGAAAATATGAGTTAGCAAGTTCAAGTCATTAAACTCGACTTGATAGAAATTGTGGGTTCCAAAACGGGTAGTCCCACAATGCAAAATCCATGTACGGAATATCGTCTGACTCCTCAACAAAAATCATTCCATATGCAAACTCGATGTGACAACAAAAGGTTAATACACAAAGCATCTCCTTAAAACTTGGGGATTGAAATGAAAATGGAATAACGACAGAAATATTAAGAACTTAATATATTTTGCTAGATGAAATTATTGAGAACCCTTAAAGCGCTTAATTTGGAAATAACGGAAGTTTGAATCTTGTGTGGACCCCTCCTAAAACCAGTCTTTGACTGACGAGAGTGCCCCACCTCATGAGAGTGAAATAATACGTTGAATTGAATTGAATCGAAGTCGAGCGTCCTTTCTTCTCAAATAATATTCAGTTCACCTTCTGAATATCTCGAGGTTGGTTAGGCATGGATAATTCATGGCGATTGCTGTTGAGTTTGACGCGGATTAATACAGCGAGCGATGGACAAAGCCACTATCAAGCAAATGGGCTTAGCACACTCGTATATCATTACGCCCTTGCAGAGCTTTATTCAAAGCTTGTTGATCTTGCCGATGGATGCGCGGTACTCGCCTGACTCTGGCATTAATATTAGGACATAGGACTTGTTCTTTTCGCATTCATCTCGACACAAATAATTTGATTCACGGTGATTCCAGGATTTCTATTTTTCATTTTCACGCCGAAAATATTCCTATTTTCTTTCATGTTGTCAAAGCCACAACTTGCTTCATGTAAACAACGCCATGACGATGTAATGTGAATGAATCTTTCCTACGCCTGAACTGTATCAGTTTGACCTCAGTTTTTTTTTTTTTGTCTTGAATTCTAAAATCTCTTTATTCTTCATCAATCATCACCTTTCAGGTGTTAACAGATGCTGGTCGGGATGACGGGTAACAGACGAATATTATTCCTTCTTGGAATATTCTCATTTATCATTTCTCATACAGGTAAGCAGTTTACATTTCATATGTTTTGGATAACCGGCACATACAATGCAGCATTTTTATATATTTTTGAATACATTTTAAAGAAACACTCTGCACCCACGATCTAATTCTTTTCTTTTTATAGGATTTGCATTTGACTGGTGCTTTGTTAACATGGCATCCGCGCGTTGATGATCCACAACTTTGATAAAGGTAACTGTAAAGTGTAATAAAATACAACCAGATGTAGAGAGCTTGGGTCAAAACTGCATAAAAGTCCACCTGAACAAATGGCAAACTATTTGAATAAGAACAAATTTATAAAATTTGCAAATCGCAGCCTTTGGTACATCACTGCTCCTAATTCATTACATCTTACTGCTTTAATCTTGCTTATCTAAGTTCAAATATCGTTCTGATTCATTAAAGATTTTGTTTTCGAAATTGCTCATGTATAGGCGGCACGAGTGTGACATTAGAGGTGCCAAGCCCTCTAACACCAGACCAGGAAGTTACAGCTGTGTGCACAGGCGAGGAGGTGTTTGGAGCTGAAGACGCAGTCTGGTATCTAAATGGTGATAGGATAACTAATGGCGTGTCGACAAACAGCAGTGTGAATAGGCTGATCCAATATGAACTAGGAAGTTTTGAGACAAAATGGAATGAACCCTCCAATAAGTCAAACGTTTGGCAACACTGCAGTTTTGATGTAAACATTCATCCAATCCAAACTGAATTTGATTACCTCTCACAATGTTCGCTCTATTTCGGATTAAATGTCGCTATTTTGGTAGCATTTTCTGCCCACTTCAATGTCACAGTATTCTTGGAAAGTTACCAACACAAACGATCTCCGGCTTCCGGGTTCTGACGTCACATGACGAGGGAATCCCCCCGCAAGGTCTTCAATGGAGCACCGTTTTTATATCGAAATAAACTCTAAGGAAAATTTGTATTCATTGACAAAGGAGACACGCCCCCTCCCCCACATTCTTGTTGATCAAAATGTATTGATCCTTATTTTTGTTCTTCTGCTTTGTTTTCACAAAAACAAATGTAGACATTGTAGAAATTATGTGTTTGTACATATACGTGTATCTTCGTTTATGTTTGTGTGTGTGATAGAGTGTGCGCGTGTATAATGTGTGTGTTTGTTGCATAAAGAGAGAGAGAGAGAGAGAGAGAGAGAGAGAGAGAATAGGAGCAAAGATATAAGTCATACAATTCGAGGACTTTTCAAATTTCATGCTGCTAAACCTTGTCCAATAACTTTTACTGTCAAACCTTTCCTTTAACACTTCTGTAAGATATAGATATCAAAATACGAACAAAATCAAACAAAACCCACGGTATCACATAAAAAAAATGCAATCCATTAATGTATTGAGTAGTAGAGTTGCCCTCTCGTCCAACCGATGTCAACTAATGTTGCATTACACAGATTGCTGAATGAAAAAAACAACAACAACAACAACATAATGTAAGAACAAGTGCAATGAAAATTACGTGTATGATAAGAATGATTACAGTGGATGAGATTGATACTTAATATGGGAGTTTCTATAGGGGCATTTATACAGACAAAAAGAGATGAATTACGATATAACAGAACATAATAATACACATTATGATATGCATATACCGCGCATTATGTTTAGTTTTCTGTTGTCATAAGGATGACATGAATGTTTTGAGTGGTGGGTCTATTGAAATCCAAAGGATTACATTCGTAAAAAAAAGAAAGAAAAAGAAGAAGAAAGAAGCCAAGTATGATGGATTTATTCTATCTATTTGCTTATCATGTAAAAGGGAATACACGCAACTAATTTTGATATATACGCAGGGGAATCAGTCGGTGGTATCAGTAATTTTTGGAAGAAAACTAATTTGCAATGACGAACTTGAGAGCGCAAAATCTACTCCAAACGGGCAAAGCAAAAGGGTTGAATAAGAAAAAGAAATGATCATCTCCAAAACGGATATGAGTCATACAGTTCCAAGGTCTCAACCTCTTCCGAATGATAACATTGTAACCTGGCATAGGACGGAAGCCAACTATTGCTAACATATCATACATCCCTCATTCATTTCATTCTTGCGTCTTTGTGCTAACCATTTTAGGAGAGGAATGACTCGGAAAACAAGCAGGAGATATTAATGAATAAATATTCATACAAACTGGTGGACAGACGGACTTCTACAAACTAGGAATGTAGACCGACTCACTTCATTACCATCCCAGCGGTGAACCACTGCTTGGGCAGATCACGGTTGCCTTCTCAACGTACGCCCTACCATATCTCTCCTAGCATGACCGGTAGAATCTATAAAATGAAAAACAAGCTAAAACATTGGTTCGATGCATAACATCAGTGTAAACAAATAATGAAAATGTCCAAAAACATCTTATATTTTGCCAACTTGCTAACCTTAAATCTAATGCAACTCCCGAAATAGCTCTGAAATTTCTTCCTGTGAATATGCATCATGTATACGTTAACATATTACAGCCAGTTAAGAGCAATGTCGAACGCTTTAATACTTTAGATCAGACCAAGCGGAAGACTTCTAGGCATGTTCTTTTTCTCTATTTTCTTTATCATTTTTTCCCCTCTTGTAGAATACCTTTTTATTATAGTTCTCTTGATGTGGATATGTTTCAAATTCGTCATTAGTAGAAATATCTATGATAAAGATTGGTCATACCTCAAGCAATCAAATTTTGGTCAATTATACGATTATAATAATTGTTTCCATAATTTTTTCCACAAATGTCACCCTAAACTCAAAATATTTTACAAGTTACGCGATTGAATGCGTTCCTTCTCTCTATGTTCCATTTACAGTTATCTAGACGTGATGTACTCCAGCGACGGAAATGAAGCAAACTTGGCTGGATGAAGAAAATTCGTCTTCAAAGCAAAGAAAGAAGGATTATTTAACATAGTATAACTTCAGAATGGAGAGAATGATTTGTCTTTGCGAAGTTCATTTAATGAACATGATTTAACGATAACGAAAATGTTACGCGGCATTTTTCGATGGTGCATCTCGCGTTTTCTAAGAGATAGGGAAAAGGCAGAACTGCTTTTCCCATCAGCGATCTCTCTATTACAGATAGAGCGAACGGAAAGAAAAATCAAATAAGCCCATGCTGTTTTAATTTAAGTACATTGTGTTGGATATCCCTCAAATGAAGTAAAAAATATGAATCGACTTCACTCCCGCGAATAGAATGGCATCGAAGTAGAATTTTTCAATGCAAATTGGCCCACCTGATTTAGCCACTGCCAAAAGCATTATTATGTTATTTTCCATGTACGAGCAGCAGTATTTCGTTTTATTACTTACTAAAATTGATAAGGAAATATATGCGATAAAATTCTGAAGCGATGACAAAGGTGTACATTCATACAAATTTCCTTGCCTTGTAGAAAAATGTTTTCTGCTCTTATATTCCACTTTAATTGAAGGAAAGTCTTATGAATTCCTACAGGTATTTTTCACTGTATGCGACGATAACATTCGCCATTTTCACGATACCGTAAAATAGTTTCTACTTCCTTGAAGTCACAGAGTTATAACAAGTTACATCCATAGTGGTTGTACGAGACAGTACATTTTATCATGCTGATGTCGTGATGTACAGCATTTATTTTAGCGTCAAAATAGAAGACTTTTAGGTTCAGACATCACGGACACCGTATACACATTGTCTCACTTCTCACGAGAGAAGAAAATGTAACGCTCTGAACGGACTGTCTACGGTATATTACAATTTCCGCGGCACCCACTGCTCGAGGCCGTGCGATGGCAAGACTGGTGAGTAACATGATCTACTTGGAATCCTTCCAAATTTCACTCTCGAAAGCATTGTAACGTTGGACTTGCAGACTTCCATAATTTGACGGCATAAAACTCTCCTTACCTTTTCTGTCTGTCTGTATGTCTGTCTGTCTGTCTATTTGTTTGTCTCTCTATTTCTTCGTTCGCCTGTCTTAACTAATGTGCCGCAGTATGTATGTCACATTGTTAGTGTATACAATCTTGGTTACTTTAATATAAAATCTGACGTCATTTCCTGCTCTCTCGAACATAGCCTTTGCGACTTAACGGGTGCTAGGTGACAGTGCATTATCTTTTTATCATTGCTTTGATTTGAAACTTTCATAAATCCCCTGATTCAGTCATGAAAATAGATGGCTGTAGAAAGAGGGAGAAAGAAAGGAAAGACAAAATAAAAATAGTGTGAGTCGGTTAGAAAACAGACACATTCGTTCCAGTTCAGATGCTATCAATACAAATTTATTTTCCAGAACAACAAAATGAATTTGATGGAAATGGAACTCAGAACCACTTTCTATAATCTATCTATTTAGATACGTATTATACTTGTGCTATCGCAACTCCTTTGTGTAACAAATATTAAGTGCTCGTGATCTAAATATATCGGCCTGTTTATTTTCCATGATGATATAAAATGCAATTTAAAATGCAATTTTTCTTCGTACGTATCTCTGCCTTATATCAAGGACCAACTTTAATGACTCTGGCTCTCGTATTCATCAGTATCTTCTGAACCTCATGAGCGTTCCGGATGTTCATTCATTGTGTTGTAATTATTCGTCTTTAGTTTGTTTGATTTTTGAGGGGAAGGGGTATATTTTAAGTACCCAATTCGGAGAAAAATTTCCGAAAATTCGAGTAGATGCAGGGTCTTTTGGTAATTTATTTCCAGACAATGTTTTTAATATGGGAGAGTTTTTCAAATCTTTGCCGAGCTATCCTGAATTAGGGTCCAGAATAGGATCAATTTCAACCCCCGACAAATTCCGAAATACGGTAATGCGGCTTTCTGGTGTTTTCCCCGTTTCTCCTGACTGTGCATACTGTGCATGTTTAGCTGCAGAGCATGTCGAGCTCGGAGTCTTTTTGCAGGACATTGGTTATGTTTGCCATATGCGCCGTATGTACCTTACGCTACTTAGTTTCATAACTTATGAATCATTAAAAAAAAAAAACTGTTCGAGTTTCTCCATAATGACAACTTTGGTCTGCTTAATTTCATTATACAACATGGGTGTTAAAGGGAATGTACAGTACTGGTTGAGGTGCGGATTCATGGTTTGAACATTCCTAAGTGAGATAATGAGAAACATCTTATGAAATATGAAAGAACATGTAATTCACACAGGATTCAACGTTTGTTTGATGAAGATTGGTTTTAAAACGACTGAGATATCCAAACAAGTTATGATGATAAAAGGCTACAGAAGAAGCCTTTTATTCGGATCTCTTTATTTTACTTAGTTTTTGGATATTCCAGCCATTCAAAAACCGATCTTAATTAAATAAACTTTTGATAGCCCTTAGAATTACATGGTCTTTGACATCTCATAGAGTGGTTTCTGAAAATCTCTAAATCCTCACCTCAACCAGAACTGTTCACCCTTCCATTTCATATACATAAATTGTCCGCAGCAAAGTCTATCTTAAATAATCTTACCAACAAAGGTAACATAAAAATATGTTGACGAGGTGTAGGCACTGAAGTTCAATAAAAGACTCGACCGAAGTCTACATCTCGAGGTGCTTAGCCTTTTTGTTGTATGTAATGAAACCCCAGTGTCCTGCAGTTCTCATATTTGTATTCCAATGGGTACTTACCTTTTTATTAGTGACACTGTGTATGAAAGGGGCGTTAACGGGCATGTATCTAAGTAAATACATACAGCAAACAGAACTTATTATAACTTTATTTTCAATATAAAGATTAAGCGAACTGATTTCTGTTTTCACTTTTTTTTATTTCATTCCTTCCTTTCACTTGGCGGCCTAGCTGCTAAATTTGCAGGATGGAATGACATTTCAAGTATATTACCATTATGGTGTACATTTTGCTTTGAATTTTACATAAAATGTAAGAATGACAATAAATAGAGCGTTTAGCCCTTGGTATGTTAAAGGGGAAGGCTAGTAACTGATCAGTGGGAATCAGTGGAAATGCTGGGAGATGATTGTTCCAATCCTTATGGGATTCATTCAAGAGTTCATTGTATATCTATTGTTGTGTGAAAATGATTTGCTTCAGAACGGTCTCATATTCAAGTAATGTGCAGATTAATGCTCCGTCACTGACCAGGGACGCTAACCTGGAAGCATTAAACTGCACATTACTTGAATATGAGACCATTCTGAAGCAAATCATTTTCACACAACAATAGATATACAATGAACTCTTGAATGAATCCCATAAGGATTGGAACAATCATCTCCCAGCATTTCCACTGATTCCCACTGCTCAGTTACTCGCCTTCCCCTTTAATTTTATTCATGCAAAAAAAAAAATCAATCAACCCTAACACACGCACGCACGCACACACACACACATACATACACAAACACAAACGCGTCTACAGTGGAAACCGAGGACCTGTTTTATCCACAAGAATTTTACCGAGGACCTGTGTGTCAATAGGACTCTTGTGAACCGAACACTTATTATAATAATGCTAATCAAGGACCTAAAAACAAGTACCCCTACATGCGAAAACATGCGAAAAGCAGACAGTTTGGAATGGTCTGCATACCAAGGACGTCCTCGGTTCTCTGTGCGTACTCGGTTTAAATGACTGTATAGTTCGTGTGTGTGTCCTCGTTTTGAACACACACATACACACACACACACACACTCAAACTCATCATCACAAGCCTATAAAACATAATCAAATGCATTTTTTTTTATGTTGGTTTAATTGTTTTTGCATTGGCCCATAACACAAAAAGTGTTGGTTTATTGTTTTTTACTCTCCAAAAAATCGAGTGAAAATTTTCGCTCTAAAAAGAGCGAATACAAAAAAGAGTGAATTTCGAGTGAAATTGGAGTGAATTTTGAGTGAAAATGCTCATTTTCACTCATTTTGGAGTGACGTCAGGGATCACTCGAAGATTTTGGAGTGATCCCTGACGTCACTCCAAAATGAGTGAAAATGAACATTTTCGCTCAAAATTCACACTCGAAGATTTTGGAGTGATCCCTGACGTCATTCCAAAATGAGTGAAAATGAACATTTTCGCTCAAAATTCACTCCAATTTCATCCAAAATTCAATCTTTTTTGTATTCACTCTTTTAACAGTGAATATTTTCACTCGATTTTTTTTTAGAGAGTACTTTCTTGTTGTGTTTTAGGGCTCCAGATACAAGCAGATTATTGCTTCTTTGGAGTTCTGGTATATACATGTATATATTTTTCTTTTTGTTGACTCCTAGATTGTTTAATATTTTGCCCCCCCCCCCCCCCCCCCCCCAAAAAAAAAGTGAAATGCAAGATGAATGTCTGTTCTCCTTTTACAGTCCGTCTTGTCGGTCCTAGCGGAGGGAAGGATGGAGAGGGGCGAGTTGAGATACTCTGCGACGGGGAGTGGGGCACGGTGTGTGACGGAGGGTGGGACATCAAAGAGGCACACGCGGTCTGCAGGCAGCTTGGCTACACATCAGCCGCATCGGTGCACGTCGGAGCACACTTCGGGGAGGGCACGGGTCCTATCTGGATTGATGACTATACGTACTGCCCGACGGGTAACGAGAGATCCCTTCTGGAGTGTACCCGATGGCCGTGGGGCTGCTTCCCATCCTACCTCTCAACTTCATGCGGACATGGACAGGACGTTGGAGTTCGTTGCGAGGGTCAACGTATGCTAGTCTCCTTATAGGCTATTTCATTTTATATTTAATATTATTTTTTTTTTGGTAAGGTTCACATTAATCATTGCATTCATCTATCATATACTTTTAAAGTATATCACCCAATAAGTTACTTAAGAGTCTCATTAAAAGAAAAATCAAATTTCAGGGTTCTTATCAATGAAAAGAGAATAAGAGTAAATTCCTCGACGTGAAGAT
Source organism: Diadema antillarum (assembly GCF_040938485.1). Classification (NCBI taxonomy): domain Eukaryota; kingdom Metazoa; phylum Echinodermata; class Echinoidea; order Diadematoida; family Diadematidae; genus Diadema; species Diadema antillarum. The sequence continues at coordinate 138,735 of NW_027271947.1, read as the reverse complement.
AAGATGGTGGCTAGCAAAACTTTCTTAACATCACTTCCGACATATACTCTTAAAGCCGAAAAAAAAAAAATTTTCATTGTCTAGCCAAACAATCTCGAAGAAAATAAAGTGCTGTGTCAAAGCACATGTGTTCGTTCAATCAAAGTAAACGGAATTGGTTTCAATAGTTGGGACGTCGAGTATTTCGTTCCATCGAAGTTCTTTTTCAAATTTCCAGATGCCCCGTATTGCCAGATTTTTCCATGCATGAAATGAAAATAAAAAAAGTCGTCCTGTTTTATTCCCCAGGAAACCAAACTACTGTGGATGAGTATTTTGAGAGCGTGACCTACTCCGAAGGCTTTACGTACGGCGTAGATCGTTACTCGTATTACGACATGAAGAGTGAGTTCACCTTTACCCCTACTTCCGCCAGCGATGGTGACATTCTGCAGTGCCACGTTTACGGTGTTGTACGGTCCGTAACTCTTCAAATTCTCGGTGAGTTTCTGTATATTCATTTGTACTATGATTTAAAACGCAACTAATCTGCGAAGTAATCTGCAAAGTTTCCATCCTACATTCAATGTCTTTGAAAAGAAAAAAAATGAATGATGCAAAATTAATGTCTTAATTTTATTTTTTACCCATGATGAATGCTGGTGATGACAGAACTTCTGCTTCATCACCCCCCCCCCCACACACACACACACGTACGTACACACACACATGTATTGATGAATTTCTACGATTATACATAACCCGGCATGCTGACGACAGCAAACTACCTTTAGTGTGTTCACAATTCGTTCACATTGTAGGTTATGTGAAAACCTATGTGAACACGCTCGAGTTTAACAATGTGAAGATGATTTCACACTGTGGCATATGTTCTTTCACAATGAATTCCACGCAGAAATGTACTATTTCACACTGTGAATTGATGAATCACAGTGTGTTGATGAATCACAGTATGTTCACTGTGGTGAAACACCCGAATTTCAGTGTGAAAAAAAATCACTGTATGTTTCACACTGCTTCACATAGTGTTTCACACTGTATTTCCAGCATGGGATATCAAAGGGAAAAGTCACCTCTATATCATGTTGCCTTTTATGCAAAAAGAAACATTAAAGAAGTAATCGTGTGAATATTGATAAAAACCATCTGAAACATAATATAGTCATGAATGGTTCTACTTATATTCGATTTGATGCTTTTTTTTTCTGTTTGACATTGTTCACAAGCACGTTTATTCTCAGGAAATATTATCAACATTGTGCCAATTTGTAGTCAAACAGTAGGCCTAATTATTAAAACATAATGGACCAGATATTTGGAATTCTTTACCCCCTAATTTAAAACAATGTACGTCGTTGAACATTTTCAAACGAGAACTAAAAAACACCCTCATAATCCAGTATACTTCTGACACATAAATATTCATACCACCTGGTCAACAAACACCCTAAACAATGAGTTGACGGCCATAACTGAAGTAACATTCACCTCATCACACTGATACTCAAAATAACACTCAACGTACAAACCAAGATTCATCCCAACACAATGCACAACGCACTGCACCGCACGCCCTTCGCACAATTACTTCCCACTCAGTGAGTGGCAAGATTTTCTTTATGTATCTCTTTATTGTGCCCTTCGCACAATTACCCCCCACTCAGTGAGTGGCAAGATTTTCTTTATGTATCTCTTTACCTGGGGCCATCTTCCTCGTCAAGCTTAGCTTATGATGATGGTCCCCTGCATTTCATTTTTATTATTTCCTATCATTTCCTATTGCTTCCTTTCATATATGATATTCGTTCTTGAAAAAAAGAAAAAATGTATGTAAGATCCAAACGTTACGAATATTAGCTGTGTAAATGACTATGTAAGTATTTTGTTGATTTGTATTGATTTTGAAATGCAGAAATAAAAACTGAACTGAACTGAACTAATATAACTAAATTGATGAACTTTTTTTTTACTTGTACACACGTTTAAAAAGTACAATATACAATTGTAAAAGATTACAGCATAATACAAATTTGCAGCTCAGCCTTGCGTATCTGTTGAACAGCTCTCTCTATTCAGAGAGTAGAGAAGTGTTACTTTTCTAATTTCCTTTTTTTTTTCTTCAGGTAGAACATTACTTCAGCCTTTTTTGACACCGTAGAGATGTGTTCAACACCTACATCCAAGAGTGTAGCCAATTCATCATAAACACTCTCCAAACTGTTATGATTCATGATAATTCAGATAATGTTTCAGATGTTTTCCCAAATTTTTCACTGACCTTCTTCTCTATTTTGTTCTTTCTGTGTGTTTTATAAAGCAACAAATGAAAGCGATGAAATTTCCCTGTAACCGAATTTATTCTCTGTCTCAAATGATACTTCAAAGCTTCATTTAAATTTTACAATCCTGTATCCTTCCAACTCCTAGGTGGTCAGCCAGATCCCGTAGTTGTCGCGGTAGCGGCCACCCCAAGACCAGGTCAACCTCCACTACCAAACATTCTATCCATCGAGGCTGTGGAGCTGAGAGGAAGAGATAACATGGTAAATCTCGTCATCTCGTGTCAAGTGAACTTCACCGACCAGCCGTTCCCGTACCTCCACACCTACACCATTGAGGCTGGGAATACCACTCTCTCCTCATCAAGCTCCGGCTCAGCCATCCTCTCGCCACGCCCTAATGAATGTATTAACCTCACATGCTCTTCGACGAACGGAGTTGGTTCGACCTCAGCCTCTCTCTGGCACTGTCCAAAAGGTAATCTCTAATGGCTGCTGTCTACGCTCTTCCAAAGTTGGTACCAATGACGTCAAATCTTGAATATGAATGGGGTAGAGTAAGGGGCATAGCTCTAAAGAGACGGAAAACAAATGAACGGTTGGGTTATGAATATTTATAATCAAGCATGCCTACATACACACAAACACGCACACACACACACGCACGCACGCACGCATGCATGCACACACTTGTCCTTTCTCCTTTATATGTGATTCAACGTGATTATTCAGCTGCACACTTTGATTTGATTTAGAGCGTAATCACTTCTTTTTTTTTTAAGGTGATGGCTAGTGATTGATCTGTGGGAATCAGTGGATATGCTGGGGATGATTGTTCCAATTCTTGTGTGATTCATTTAAGAGTACATTATATATCTATTGTTGTGTGAAAATTATTTGCTTCAAAACGGTCTAATGTTCAAGTTATGTGCAAGTTCAAGTTATGTGCAGTTTAATGCCTCGTCACTGTACAGGCATGCTAACATTTAACTGCACATTACTTGAATACGAGACCATTCTGAAGCAAATAATTTTCACACAGCAATAGATATACAATGTACTCTTAAATGAATCCCACAAACATTTAAACCATCATTCTCCAGCATTCCCACTGATTCCCACTGATCAATTACTCGCCATCCCCTTTAAATGTTTTTATCGTCTTTATCCGTCTTCACATAGACTAGAAGATCAAACTATTTTGACATTGAGCTACCATACCCATTGTTTGTTGTCGCCCGATAAGTATATTTCTGATTTCATGTCATTTACATTACAAACGATTAAACACAAAACAAAAACAAAACAAAAACAAAACGAAATCATGTCATTGAATTTACCATCCCCTTCGTAGCATCACAGAATATTTAGAAGATATTTATGAATTTGGCATTTCCTCTTGATTGCTGCAATCTCCTGGCGTATTATTATATCATCTTTTAATGAGTTAATATGTGAAGACCACTAAACTCTGCTGCTGGAAATGCATTTATGTCATGTGAAAGGAATCGTACTACACTCATCTTGAAAAGCTTGTGTTGGCTACCGGTCAGAGAGCGTTTTGAAATCGAAATCGAATTTGAAGTCATGCTCGACACCGCTCTAGTTGCAAGACTAAGTTTGGAGACGAAGAACGCATTTCACCTTTCGTTGAATTACTAGCTGTATTTCACCCAAAATTTTTAATGAAATACTCGAATTGCTTTAGAATAATTAAGGGAAGAATTCAATATTATAAACATGTATTTCTATTTTCTTCTTGACGCGCAATTGAAATGAAATGAAAATATTTTTCTATAATGCGCACATTTGGGCATGTTAGTTTTCTATCTTTTAATCTGTGATATTTTGATCTTTCAAATAAAGTACTTGGCTAAAGCGGGTTCCAGCGTGCTTTTAAACTTGTCAGTTTTTCACTGCATTTTGTTTCGCTGCTCCAATTCAAGGTACACAAATTCATTGTTGTCATCACATTGAAAGAGATAGCGAATTGCAGTTTGGGCAAGTCCTTCCTGATGTGAGAGCGCTAGTTGGTGCTCACTTTTGTCAAAGCACCTGATTTCCACCTGTAGTTAAGCGCATAACTTCTCGGCGGTGCCGCGCATGACTTCAAAGGAGAGCAGGAGTTGTCTCTCCTTCTCTAGAACCCCCCCCCCCCCCCTGGTTTAAGTCTCTTTTCTGAAAACATTGTATTCCTTCAAAGCTCATCTAAAGAACGGTCTTTTTCACAAAATCATACACTGTATAGGTTTGTAATGTTGTCTGTAGTATAATACCATATTCATATTCCTTCCAATCCTGCTTTCCAATGTGCCTCGCCGGGTATAGTTTGGCTAGATAGAAGATGTGCTATATATGCATTGTATTATTGTCTTTTCGATATCATTATTGTTATCATCATCACTATCATTATCATTATCATCAATGAATTTCGAGAAATTCGAAAGAGTTCAAGGCAAAGGAAGTGTTTTTGTATCATCAATTTAACCTTTTAAAGCAGATAACTCTCTAAAACACATATGATTTCAACGAAATATTGATGATGTTATGACAATGAATTACGTTACAATTACAACATCACAGATCCTCCTCCTAATGACATCATATCGGTGACAATTCAGTCTCACGGGGAGGAAGACGGGAAGGACATATTTATGGTCACGTGCCACGTGGACCCAGACGACCAGCCTTCCCCGCCAATACACACATACAAGATAGCAGTTGATGACATGTTGGTCTCGATATCACCTCTTCCCAACGTGACCCTTAACCTGCGACCTACAACATGCATCAATGTTGTCTGCACTGGTTTGAATGACTACGGGAAAACGACAAAGAGGGAGAGCTATTGTTCCACATCTGCAGGTACGAAATCATCTTAAATCTTCCCCACGCAATCTTCCTTTTTGTCTTTATTTTCTTTAAAAAAGACTCTTGCTATTCCACTCTGCCATTGTCTTCCTTTTTCTGATGGCGATAAAAAAAGGAAAAATATCAATGTACAAAGTAACTATTTCTTTTTCTTAGCATTGACATCTTTACCGTATTTATTAGAGCCATTTGTCTATATGGCTATTTTCTTCTTTGCCAATGCATATTCAATGTATATGTATAATTATGCAAAACCAATTGTATTGAATATAAACACACTCACCTATCAATTGTCTATTTTGTCTATTTTTTCAGCGTAATAACGCAGGAGTAGTCATTAATATTCTTAATAGTATTTATACCAATATCTTTATACAACCAAATGCATGTAGGACTAATAACATTCTTGCAGTTATGTTATTGAGTTGGTTTAGGTTGGTAGCCCATCAAGTCATTAATTCATTCATTCATTTACTCATTCAGTTATTCAAACATTCATTTCAGAGGAGGGCCCTCAAACACCAGAGAGTAATATCCTCGAAGTTCGAACAAGAGAGATCAAGGAAGAGGGGGACACTGTGACCCTGGTCATCACCTGTCACGTAGATCTCTCCGATCAGCCCTTCCCGAATCTTCACACTTACGATATCGGGGTCGACAACCGCACGCTGTCGACGTCGAGTTGTGCCTCGGCAATCCTCTCACCGCTCGCCTATGGATGCTTCAACATCACGTGCTCAGCGACCAACGGGTACGGGGAGACGATTACGTGGTTGCTACACTGTCATGAGGAAAGCCCTGCAGGTAAGTGAGGCAATATGTGCTTCTGATAGTGTATAACAGTGTCGATCAGTGATTGTTATAACGATTACAACTGTACCCCATAAATGCTGATTCAGTAACATCTTACAGTTTGAACGAAGTTTTAATTGGAGTAATGTTCTTTTATACTATTTTTCATCAACGGTTTCTTAAAAGGATCGTATAAGTTTGGTTGGGTTGGGGAATGAAGATTTTAACTTTTTGGGATTACTAAAAAAAAAACACTTAAAAAACACAAATATCAAGGGACATACAATTCAGAATAGAATTCAAACTTTTATCAAAAGAGAATCGGTTTTAATTATATTAGTCACTAAAAACAAAGTGAAACAGATTAGCTGGATAGGGCCTAACCAAGGGTGTGTCCCACTTTTTTTTAAACGTTTTTGTTGTTGCATATCTCAGCGGTTTCAAACCCGATTTCCGATGAAGAGAAAAAGGGAGGAAGTCGTCGGTAAGACATTATTATAAACTTTATTATGATCACGCAATTGTGGATAAATTACAAAGTGTAGTTATAACTTCGTTATAACTGCAAATCAAACATGAAATAGCGGCTTTCTGCTATTGAAAAAGAACGCACAATGATTCCTTATTTGTCTCCCTTTCTCTAGGTCCGATAGCCCGTCCCCTGCAAAGGGTCTTGCAAAGTTCGTCGACCACGTACGTTCTTCTCGTCGTCAACTTCTCCCTCCTAATCGTCACATGTCTCACCGTCCTAATGAAGAGAAAGAGCCCTTACTAATAGCTGGTTGACATTGAAACCATGGTAGCTCATAAGATATTAACACATCAGACGTGGGAAAATGCTTGAGTGAGTAAACGTTTGAAAAACTGTTGAAGGAGTTCTGTACATGTATTATAATTATGATCAAGGAGACGGACTGTGGCTAAGTATTATCAACTTGTCAGCCAGCTAAATACTTATTGGTGACAAACTCTTGTGACGATTTGTAAAATCAAAATTAATCACCTTTCTTTTCCTTAATCAGCTTGTTAGTTTCTTCATTCCTGTTTTGTTTTGATTTGCTTGTTTTGTTTCGTTATATTTCGTTATGTTTTGTTTTGTTTTGCTTGTTTTGTACTATTAAATAGTCAAATTTTGATGTACTTTCTACAATAATGCAAAGGCTTGACAGCAGTAACAATGTATGGAATTCACGCACATAGAAAGAATGCGCCTGTGTATACCAGCAGACTGGATGATCGTCAATTATTGGAGAAGTATATAGGCACATGAGTATACATAATTACAAGTTTCAAAACTTTTGTATAGTTCTCCTATTGATATAGTCCAACATTGGGACTTATTGAAAACTCTGTTGCTATCAGTTGGAGGAGTTGGAAGTAATATACATATAATACACAGGTGAGAGTGCGTTAGTGGAGATGTAGCGCACTCGAGGGTATTTACAATTGTGAAACATGCACGAGGCGAAGCCGAGTGCATGTTGCACTACATTGTAAATACCCGAGAGTGAGCTGCATCTCCACTATTAAACGTCACGAACTCAAACCTGTGTATTATTTGATTTATAAAATGGGTCGAAAACTAACAGCATTTTTCATGTACCTTTGTGAGTCAATACCAGTCAGTTACATGTAGCACTCGCTCAATCGCTCAAAAGTCAAGATGTCCGAAGATGTTCGTCCCAAACATTTACGCACGTCGCACTCGGAAATCCCGCACATATAAGTACTGTACGTATAAGCGTCCTATACGTACGCCACATGTTATGCACAAGAAAGGCTGGCTGGCAGCCCGAACTAGAAGTTGTTTACAGGATTGACAGCGCGTATAGTAGCGCGCAACGCACTTGTAACAACTGATTGAGTGTGCACTGCTAGTGTAAACACTGTGACGTCAGTGACTTTACGCTTTTTTTGCACGGCCGTGCAATAGTAAGAAATCATGCACGCACACGTGACTCATTTCAGCGCTTCCAATTGGCTACATTCTTGAACCCATTTTATAACATAAGATAACATGAATAATCAATACATAGCAGGTGCTTATCTCAGTTGATATTAAAAAAACAACAACATCATGTATCGGTACGAATGATCTTCTTTTAAGCTCGAGCGCAAAGTGAACTGTATATAGCGGTTGGCATTCGATGACGGTCACGTAGCAGGCAACCAAGGCAGCCCAATGATTTGTAACAAATAAAAAAGTGATGGTGCTATACGTGTTGGGTCGTTAATCGAATCGAGTTTAACGACATGTAACGACATGTTAAAAAATACTACAGCAATTTTAGTTTCTGTTTTGCTCGAACTTCCTGCTTTTATTTTTCTGCTTTGCTGGTAGTGCGGTAGTTCAGGGGCTAGGATCTTCTTCATGTTTGGAAACAACGTTGCAATCCCAATACTGGTTAATTATGCATTTTTCTCAATATTCCCGGTTTAAGTTCAATATCAAAGTGCCCTTTTCTTTTATCACGTGTAAGTACACTGGTTATTAGGAAGTTCATGTCACCAGTTTTGTTGAGCTCAAACTTGTGATCTGTCGTCACGTCTGTAGTCCAAGGGTGGAACGTGATGGCACATAGACTGCAGTACTTGCCACAGAGCTTGACGTCACAAATGGTACTGCTTGGATATTAACTTGAATGAGGAACTTTAGGTGAAATGTTAAGATAAACAAGAGTGTTTTGTACAAATATGAAGTGTTCAAACACTTTTGGGTACATGATACTTATTTACAGGTCGACAGCTTTGTTGCGCTTTCTTCATTAGGCCTGCATGCTTATTCAGGGTGGATGAAACGTGTTGCCTGTACTTTTTAGGTAATCATGATTGCAAGGAGGAAATACAAATACGTGATTTGTTGTAGGTACAGAACTTAAAGGGATGATGTAGTATCGGTGGAAATGAGGACTCAGCCTCTCACTTTTTGCGTGATGTCTAGAAGCCACATTGTGAAGAGTTGAAGGGCATACAATTCTAAGTTTAGATATCCAAAAACACAGGAAAACAAATCAGTCCTAATAAAACAGGGGTCCCACCTTTTACTAGAATCGCTTTGTTTTTGCTATTTCAGCCATTTCTAAACCAACCTTTTGTCAAACAAAGTTCGAATTTCTCATAGAATGGTTATGCTCTTTCATATAAATTTTCATTAGATAATTTTCATTATCTCAAGAAATGTTGGAAACCTAAAGCTCCATTTCAACAAAAACGGTAATAGTCTTTAAAAAAAGCATTTTGTTTAAAATCGGCTCATTAAGGGCTAAGAATGCTTTCTGACGATCTTCATGCAAATTTTTGAAATACATGTATACAGGTCAGAGAAACTGGTGTTTTGCATAGTTTTGTGGTCCCATCTGTTTTCTGTGTAAAGTTTCTTTCATCTGTTTGAATAACCGTGGATAGTACAATGTATGTGGAAAGCATGCATAGAAACAAAGCAGTATTGGTAGCTTTTATATTCTGTAATAATCTTGAAAGCATCCGAGTCAGTGAGTGTATCTGGGTTTCTCGGAGGACGACCGCAATAATAATAATGAACACAGTGAATTACGTTGGAAATCAAAATCAGTCATCCGACTCTTTTATTTGAGTTTTGTTGGTGCAATGTGGGATTTTGTGCTCCGGGATGGTACTACAAACTCAAAGAGAGGGTTCTTTTCGGAAGAAAAAAAAAAGGAGGAAGAAAAGCAAATCCCTTCACAATTTCCTATCCAATTTCCTATATTCTAATTAAATGTTAATTTCTAAATGAAAATTGTAATGAAATTGGAGTGAATTTTGAGTGAAAATGAATACTGAAAATTCACTCCAATTGCACTCTCTTTTTTTTGTATTCACTCCTTCTAGAGTGTATATTTTCATTCGGTTTTTTTTTTTTAGAGATTACAATTTTATACATAAGCAACGTGTATCGTACCATCAGATACCAAAATGTTACGGTACATTTTGTTACCTGCACATTTAGGTATATTTACCAACATGTGCATGACATTGATGGCTCATTTTGGTAACTTTCTGCTCCTCCACAGTCATCACAAAAACAAATTGCAAGTGCAGTTGGTTTTTGTCCACAGCGAATAAGTTCGGTAGCCTATGGGGATGATGATACGGCGTGTTTGTGTGTGTGAGTGCGTGTGTGTTTGTGTATGTGTGCTCGTTGGCTTCCTCTCTGTCATTTCTTGGCCGATTATGTTTCTGATTGCTCTGACTCTGACCTATTTCCCGGGGGGGGGGGGGGCGGGAGGAGATAGGGCTCCCAGGGGAGCAGCATGCCCAATATAAAGAACCTTAGGATCCAACCTCCTTAAACTTTCACCCCTGTCTAGGGTCCCAATGGGGCCATCTTGGAAGTTGGCATGAACAAACTACAGCGTGTCTCAGAAAAAACGAAACCGAGTTTCCTTGCATTTTTTTGGGATCATAATCATGTATTTGTTTTATGAGATATGCATGAATGGAAAGATTTATTTCTCTTCTTTCATTTGATGAACAACTCATTGTTCATAATTCATGCATGACTGAGTTAGAACAATAGAAACTAATACTACTAAATTTTCATTTGCACGAGCAAATGCCGACTTTGGATGAGTTTCTTTAGGCTTTTTCGGCTATCCTTTGTAAAAAATAAAATCATGGCCTTAGTATCCATTCTTTTACCTTTCAAATGACATCTCATGCGTAAAAAAAAATGATCTACGCCTGCTCGAGGAAACCTGATTATAAAATATGATTCCATTTTACTCAGAAAGATGGATAGTAATATTATTAAGGAGTCAGTTAGCTTTCCCGACGCCTGCCCGACTTGGCAGATTACAATGGCCTTCATGCTTCAATGAATTTACACAAACATGAAGAGAGGGGTTAAAAGGGAATGTTAGAGACGGTTCGGAGTAGGGTCGTAAATTAGCACATGATCCAACCACAGAGCAAGGGTGTTCATCAGCGGAATGTGAAGGGGGATCCCGGGGAGAAAAGTAACTGAAAAAAGCCTTTCGAGCCCTCCCCCCCCCCCCCACCTCCACACACACACACAAAAAACAGAAGACGACTTTCTGCCCTGCACTTGTACCTTTGAAATGTACAAAGCAAGTTCAGTGATAAATAAAGTGAAGAACCCTCTCTTTCTGCTTCCCCTCCCCCTTCAAAAACTGTCACTGATGAAGGACTAACCACGCGTGGGGAAAATGTAGAGAGGAATGAAAACAGTAAAACAAATTTGAGGTATAAAATCATCAAAATGTGTATCATTGTTTTACAATTTCATGTAGCCATTGGACTGCGTGCAGCCTGAGAATACTCACGATATTAGTCTTTAATTATTGGTTATGTCTCATGGCTTATTCTAAATGAATGACAACAAAGGGATGTCCGTCTCATACAGCATCCTCTGTAAATATCCCCCCCCCCCAAAAAAAAAAAATCACTGTAGCACTGCGGTTATTTTGTATGAATTCAATGGTGCAGATGAGCCCATTGTCTAATGCTATGTCAGGAGAGCTGAATGCTTGTTTTCTTCGACTATCCGTCATGGCAGGAATGAAGCATGCTTTCATCCAGATTTTTCTCAAGCATGCGTTATTCATATTTGACGCGTAAGGTCTCATATGAAAGAAGAAAATATGAATATTTGTGTTAAGAACTTTATTTTTCGAAACCGTAACGCTAAAAGTCTGAAAAATTCACTTAAAGTCACCATTTGCGCGTGCAAATGAAAATTTGTTAGCACCACTTTTCATTGTTCTAACTCAGTCATGCATGAACGATGAACATTAATCTGTACATCAAATGAAAGAAGAAAAGTTTATCTTTCCATTGATGTATAGCTCGTAAAGAAAATATATGATTTCGATAGTAGAAAAGTTGCATGGAAACCCGGTTTCCTTTTTTTTTTCTGGGACACGCTGTATATTCTTTACATAATAAAGTTATCTTCATACAGCATACCTACACTGTATTGCTCTTTCAGAGCTCTATGCAAGCCTCAAATACGTGCAGCTGGAACTTCCCATATCATTAAACCTATCTGCAAGAATATGAAAAAACCTGTAAGAAAAATTGTGAAAATTCCCTGATCACTACCAAATTTAAATCATCTTTTCCTTGTGTCACTGTAAATTTTTCTCGCAAGTTTGATCCAAAATGTCCACAACTTTTTTTGAGTTATTTTGCACACAGCCCAAAAACAAAACAAAACAAAACAAAACAACAACAACAGACCAAAACAAATAAACAAACCAACGCCGATGAAAACATAATTTCCTTTTTTTTTTTTTTTTTTTTTTGGGTGAAGGTGATAATGGATCTGAAATGTCGGAAAAAGCACGGCCTATCGTTTCATATCAATTGTACTTTGGTACTATAGGTGGCCCTATTGCTTCTCCTCACTGTAACTTCCTCCAACAGTTGTCGATCACGTACTCGTTCTTCTCGTCCTTCTCTTCAGCCTCTCCATCGTCACCTGCGTCAACGTGGTCACGAGCAGAAAGTGCGTCTACTGAAGGCTGGTGTGTAAAATTAAGTTCATGTAGCTTCAAAGCAGAGGCTGTTGACTTCATTAAAAACAATACATTTTGTACTCATTTTCCAACTACAAAACCGTGTGTTGAATTTGAATGAATACAAATCATTTGTGTTGTGCTCTTTTAAACTTAAGTGTGTGTGTGTGTGTGTGTGTGTGTGTGTGTGTATGTGTGTGTGAATGTGTGCAAGTGTGTATCGTTGTACAAGCTAAAACGGATGGTAGTGCTTACATTTATCGCTCGCCAGCCACACTTTCCGGCCAATATGCATTCTTCATCATTTTGTTGTATTTGAAAACAAATAATGCTTTCACATGTATCTGGAAGCTCAATATGATTAGCATTTTGAATGCGATTGAACGGAATGATTCTAAATGTATCGATTTAGTCACTTATAATTTTAAAGGGGTTTATTACTGTATACTTTGAAATACACGCCATTTCAGGAAAACATCGGTACCATTGCGAAGCTAAAATGTTTTGAATTGGCAAGGGGAAGATTAGTGTTTAGCACCCTCAGAGGAGAGGAAATACCACGAAAAAATCCAAGATTTCGGATATTCTCCCAGCTTTATACCCGTGTAGATTTGTATGCATGTGTTCTTGTTTTTGTCTTTTTCTGGCTGCACACGACTCAATTCCTAATGTCCGTAAGCTATATGAATAAGCATTGTCTTAATTTGTACTTCCATGTACTCTGAATTAGTAATTGTATATAATGATGATGTTTTGATTAAATGCTGTACATGGACTTGGATTATATTCAGTTACATGTGTATTCAGGGGATGTCTACATTTCACATGCTTTGCTTTTTAACGGGTCGCTGACCTTTGTTTTTATACTGACTTTTTTTTTCTTTCATCATTGCTAAATGTGCATTGTCATTCCTACGTAAATGTGTACATATCTTACTATATACGTTATGATCCTTACATTTTATATTTCTTACAAAATGATGAAACAATAATTTGTGTAATGTATGCTTTACATTTTATTACCACTGATGCTGGATCGAAATATATGAATAATTGGATTGAATGGAATTGAATTGACTTTTCCTTGACGACCGGACAGGTTGTCGGTGAGTCGGTGCGTTGCAAAATATTGTGGATCGAACTATTCCATCAGATTTTGAGCAACTAGCCTAGAAATATTCACATGTTATGTCAATTTGCCTCGGTAACGAATATTCCGTTCTAATAGCTTCAGCAAATTGTTTATAAAAATCATACCAATAGGTCGTGAATCGAACTACTCCTTCAGTTTGATCCAAAGCAGCAGAATATGTTTCAAGTCAATTTCTCTCAAGGCCTTTTGATAATGTGATTGAAAATCCCATTAATTTAACCCATAAAGAAAAGATCCGGACTGGTGATCAATGTAACTTTTCGGTTTTTTTTAAACCTGTTTTTTGAATTGTCAATAAAAGTTTTGCCATGCCATCAAACATTCTATTGTATTATTTTACTTTTTGTTCGATGCATGTTCACTTTTTAAGCAAGCCATTTGAAGATTTCTTTTTGATCACTTTTTTCCGAGTGACAAGAAAAATGTGTGACCATGGAGATGTGTGTGTGTGTGTGTGTGTGTGTGTGTGTGTGTGTGTGTAGGCCTATGTATGTGCCTGTGTGCCTGGTGTAGGGCAATGACAAGATATTGGAAGGGTGTCAAGGATTATCACGTAGCGTAGTTTTAGCTACCAATAGCAACATAGTTTCACAACTTCACACTTATATTCTGGTTCTTCGAAGAGCTTTAAGGAAAATACAACATTAGTTATATGTAAGAAAGGTTTTGACAATATGGACTGTATACGGATCATAAACATGTCAGCAACACGGTAATACATTTTCGATTACGCTCAGCTCTAAAGCTTGGCCCATAAGTTCACACAGGCAACATACCTCGAAATATGAATGGGTAAACAAGACGTCCCCCCAAACACACACACACACAAATATATATATATATATATATATTGTATTGTGACCAAACAGCTCTTAACCACCAAAGAGTTGGAGATCAAGATTCTCCATCATGGACAAAAAAAAAAATCTTTTCACTATAAATGTGGCGGCTTTCAAAACAGAAGTCAACATTTTATGTTTTTGTTGTTGTTTTCCATCTCAGAGAATCCCGGTCCCCAACTTTTTGTGGAATTAGAGCTGTTTGGTCATATGTGACCCTGCACCTCAAAACAAACAAAAAGTCGCCAGACATGATTTTTTTAGTTAAGACCATATTCTGAAAGAGCAGACTTTAAGATTTAAAATGATGTATAACTCAAATCAAATGGACTCTCCTAACCTATCTAAATGTTGGAAAGAACGCACAAACTCAGGAAAAGTGTGAACTGAGAAAAAAGGCTCTGAAGTACAGTGTCTATTCAAGCGCGTAATCTTACCAAACCGTGCTGGCTGTGCGATGAATGGGACAAAAAACAGGAAGTCAACCACCAGAGTAAGAACAATGAAGAGATTATCAGATTAAACTAAAATTAAGTATGCCTCATTAACACATTCTGTCCATAATTAATGCCAACTTTCAAAGCAGTAGTACTATCCTTTCAAAAGTTATTAGAGTTGAAAGTGAAGAGTGTGGACAAGGTTTTTCAGAAATGAAAAAGGGATTCTAAAGACACACATAATCACACTATTCTACCAAAAAATGTTCGAGATAAACTGCTAAAAAAACAAACTTTCCTGCCCGTTTCATGATACCAAATTTTAGCAGAATGTAAAAGAAGACCCGCTCTTTCAGAAAATATGAAAAAGTGAAATTTTCAGTCCTCACGCAAAATCAGTGTGTGCGACTTTATGTTCATTTTGAGGTGCACGGTCACATATATCTTTTTTTAGGACCATCTTGTTTTCAGACAAGTACTGCTTCACTGTGAGATAAAGCATGTTCATGTTAGCACTCTTGCACAGCACTCTTGAGCGGAATGACCCCTATACTTTCATTCACTCTTTCTCGATTTTCTATGAAACCAGTGGGCATCGCTACTCAGATTTTGAATTCGGGTAGGGAGGTCAACTTTTAACAAGTCGTACTATAATTCTAAAACATAGAGCTCACTCTTCTAATTTGTGAGGAAGAAAGATAATCTATGTTTGCCTCCTTTTTGTGGATTTTAAGCAGGCCGGTCACACACTAACGTACATACAAAAACACCAACACACATTTGCATTATAAAACAAAACACAATTACCAGATAGACATGAATAAACGAGAGTCCGCAACACTGATGTCATGACACATAGACTCGCGCCCCACATGCACAACACGAAACCACAACACACACTTCAGTCCTCAACCCAGCACCCACGAACACCCAAGCTCAGTATCCACATCAACTGAAGGTAAACAATATTATCTGTATAATATATGTATTTTATCATTTTCTTTTTGCCATTTCAGATCTGGCAAAACCAAGACAATCCATTGCTGGGCTATCATCCTGTTCTGAATGATATTATGTCAATGTGTTCTTATACGATTGGCTAATTACGTTATATGCCATAATAAATGTTGACACATTATCACTGCGCGATATTTAGATACATGTATAATCATGATTCTTTTTTAAGTTATGAAGTTCATGATTTCAAGTGTATTCCGCATAAATTGTAGCTCTACATCGTACAGGTATTGTTTTAAGCAGTGGTGCTGTATAAAGGAATCCCTTTATTTATCTTCTCCGTTAACCTGTTAACGTAAAACTGATGAAGGTCCACTGAGGAACCGAAAGTTCGGCGACCATTTAACGTTTTCAAATTCATAGCTACCATACATTCAGATGTGATTACCTCAACAAATGTTATATCTTTTAGATGAAACAACATTTACAAAAAGGGATACAAATATTGCCAACGTCACTGTAATCGTAGATAGATTTATTACATGCTGCCATCCGAATATACGATCACAACTTTTCATAATTCTTTCCTGATTATTAGCCTTTCCTGCATGAAGATGATTACTCAAATATATTGGCATGATATAAAAGCACAGGGAACGTCGTAGATACTGGCGTCACTCGCTCCATATAGAGAGGATAACATCTTTGAACAAAAGAATTGCTATAATTATTTTCTTTAAAAAAAAATTGTAATTTAGTACTAAAGAATTGGCCTTAATAGCATTCTATATTCCGATGCTACAATGCAGTGGTGTTTGGTGTATTAAATTCACCAATGTGAAATGGACATCAAAACAAAAGACACTGAAAGCACAGGCCACGAGTTATTATCAACTGTATAAGTAAACATGTGACATTTGAACTTAGAAAGTTAAAGTTTCTTGAGCACACACCTTACAGATATGATCATCCATAGTACTATTTTTTGGGTGGTTTCTTCACAAGTAGGTAAAACCCGAAATTGCATTATTGCACGATTTGTACTTAATTTCAAGCATGATAATGTTAGCAAGGTTAACGAACATGATTATGACAGCACCCTTCCTACTTCTTCTTGATGTCTTCTGAACCTGGATGCAACCCGAGTATTAATTCTTAATTCTTTGCATGTCAAAACGTCATTAACGAAAATTTGTATCCACCGGTCCTGCCAAAATGGCATTCTACTCTCTCATACGAAGCATGCTAAACAGAAAGAGCTTTAATTCTACAGCAGATCAGTGTCAAACTCGTAGAGAGGGAACAGTTGACAAAACAACTTGGGAAAGAGAACCTGTGAATTATACATAAAACAACTTAGGAAAGAGAAGCTGTGAATGATACATAATTCGGTACAATCTAAAGTTCGACATTGCCCGCGTATGTAAAACGTATCACAATAAGAAAGTATCGCCACCTAAAACGAATAGCCACTACATATATGTACATAGCTGTGATGTATAGCTGTTACAATATATCAAAGTGTTCATAATATATAATTTTTAAATGAAGTATCGACGTTAGTGTCAAAGTATTTACAGTACATTGCATAAACAAAACGTTCAAGTAGCCAACAAACTCAAGGCCTTTCAATACTTGACGATAATTGATAGATAGATGGGTATTATCAGTAGAGTTTATAATAGTGATAGTAGCTTGGAAACTAACTGCCAATAAAATAAACTTGTGCAAGATAATACATACAGTATACAATAAGTGACATTACTAAACCATTGTGTAAATGTACAAATTGTAGGTATCGTGAAGCGACTTTCTATGAAGTCCGACAATTTCATAATGATATCAGCATTGTAGCATACAGCACGCCTCGAAGTCATCAATGACAATTTTTCTGAAATTGGAAGGGATTTCTTTTCAATTTCATTCTATTCTTATCTTTCAATTTCCGTGATAAAGTGCGCTCCGTTTAATACGGACACGGTTGTAACGAAATTTCGGATACAACGCAGAAGAATTCAGTGTCCAAGTTATCCAGATTTCGATATACAATGTTACTATATTCAGATATAAGGAAATCTTAATGTAACGAAAGGAAATGAGACTTCGTTATAACGTGAGTCGCTTGTTTCAAATAGTAATGACTGAAGTTGCTAATAGATGTCATGTAATCATTTGATAATTCTGAAGATCTTTTGAGCACATAAGGTATAGAGACTACAAGGAACTTGCGCATCCTGAATTTTGTCCACTTCAACAAAAGTGCTCTGACCGCTGCTACAGGTCCACGGCCTCGATGGTCAGCGAGAAGTAAACGCTTTCTGAAGTTCTTACTGTCACGTGTCTGTCACGTGATGCCCCACGTTGATATCCCATCTTTATCCGTGACAACCGACGCGTGTCATTTCAGCCTGAAATTGATCCAGTAGCCTCTTCTGCGGCCTCCATGGTGCAAACACTGAATTGGCGTCAACCAAATACCTGTATCTGTGTTTAACATGATAATGACATTTTGAAGGTTGAACTAGGCTGTAAAGGTGTATGTCGTCTAATATGAAGGGTTTTATTGCAAAATGACCAAAGTGCAATTTTCAAACATTTCAAAGTAAGTTCATCATCAGATCAGACAAATTTAAACATTTCCAGTAATACCTGACTTGTGGTGAGGAATATTCCTGAATACCAAAACTTCTAGAATATTCTAGAAGATAATGCGAATTGAAAATATCTTTATGTTCTTTTGATTTTCTATTTTGAGCAGCCTTAATCACAAATATTTAAACTTGATAAGATTGGATTTAGCTCGTTTTGTGATAAAACTCTTCATATATATGGGATAATTATTGCGAAGTGATTTGAATTTCTTTTTATGGATGGGAAAAGAGATGACGATATCAAATGCATTTACTCGCTACTTTCTATCATTAACTATGTGAATAAGAATGCAAAGATGGAGGCAAACTTCTAGAATTGAGACCATGCCATTCCGGTCAATGCCACTGATTTGATGGCTTATTCAAGCAAAAGGAAGAAGGGTTATGCCAACTGATGTTGCAGTCTGAATGTTGAATGTGTATTAGTGCTGTCATATACAGGTGGGGAGATGGCGGTTACCGAACTGCACATGGTAACGCGATATCACCATCGAACTTTTAGCAGGTGTCGACAAAGCAACTTATTTTAGATTTTTTTTTTCTCAGAAGACGGTGATCGAAATGACATATAAATTAACTAAGACTGTGTAGAGATGGTCAGAGTGTTTACAATAAAGAAAGAACATTGAAAAAAAAACCACACAATACACACACAAACACACACACACACACACACACACACACACACACACAACATTTTAATTCTTTCACTGCCAGCACTTTGAAGAGTGTGCACAATGTTGTGGCATTTCCTGTGCGAATCGGATCTCAAAGCCCACAAGGGGTTAAAGAATTCCAAAAGGGATTTAACGTTCATTTCATGACAATTGGTTTTAAAATGGCTGCGATATCCAAACCAGAGCAATCCTAATGATTTTGGTTTTGTATGTCTCAGCAATTCCAAAACAGATTTTCATTCAATAAACCCATGCAATACGATGCTCTGTATTATTTCGTAAGGTGCTTCTTGATATCTCGCAAAAAAAAGATAAATCCCATTAATCATCTCAACCATTACTATACCATATCGCTCTAATATCAACGTACATTCTTTGTCATAATGTAATCGAAGTGTGAAGGATATAATTATTACCATGATTTTTCAGCTTACAAGATCAAAGTAGAAAGTGTAACCCGAAAGGACGGCTGTCATGTTATCGACGCAACTGTGCTCAATCCCTTCAAAACAGGTAAGTAGATTCAACTTTCGTGCGCGATTGAGTTTATTTAAAGTTTCTTTTGTTTTGTTGTTGTTGTTGTTTTCTGGTTTGTTTTTTTTTACATTTCATACGATACACTGTGAAGTATGTTGAGGTTTGATCTTAGACGCGCAGTCTATATGATCCTATGAACATCCGATGAGTATTATACCATTAACAGCTGCAAGCTACAATGTAACTCACATCGTACCCTTCTTCTGGCGAACCAATCAGCTGCAACTGCCCGGATCACCTCAACGATCTATTGCCGCTTGGTAGATGATACCAGCTGGTTTAATTTCCATATCGACCGTTTCCAATACGTCTTTACACATTTGTTGTACTAACAAAATTCCCGACTTTTGCCTGAAACCGTTGTCGCCGGTCACATTTGGTCTATGCTGTGGTCTACAGTTCGTCTTCTTGCTGGTTAGCCAACCACCTTTTTGGTTTATATTAAAATAGGTCTTATGTTTAATATATTTTTATCTCGTCTAGAAATGTCCCGCCAATTTTATTATTTTTTTTTTGAAGTACTCTTTTGGATATGGAAAAAAAATGAACATTAGCTAACAATTTATAAATTGCAAAACAGTGTGTGTATATTACGTAAAGTGGGAGGGAGGGGACTCATTGATGAGATAGTAGTAGTGAAAGACAAAATGAATGTTAGACAAATATGAAATAGGGTAATTTGACATTCAGGGGCATGTTTTATGAAGAATTAAAATTGATTATATAGTTGATTTCATCTGTTAATATATGGAAGCCTGTGTAGGAAGGAAATTTAAAATCTACTTTATTTTTTCATAAAACGGAGCCCTGGTGTGATAGACTCTGAGATACAATGGACCAATAAATAAATAAAATTAGCGTAGCGTAAAAGATAGCATTACTTGTATAAAATGAGATAATTTGACCAAATGACTATTAGATGACAGGTTACTGACGAAACATAATTACATCATGTGGGATGAGACCAAAATGGACATTAGACAATATAGATTAATTCATTTTGATATAGATTTAGATTTCAGGGTGGATTTTTTTTTGGTCCATACAGTTCTTTCTGTTGGCGTTTGTACAAATTGGATATCTCCGTAGGTACGTACGTACATACATACACCTAAATGTACACACATATAATACACATACACATTATACAAAAAAAAAAAATACAAATTTAAATATGTGATTCGCTACAACGAAAGGATCCTGAAGTCACCATCGGCTGAGCCGAGAAAATCGAGTTTGAAGTCACATCATCAAAATCGGTCAAAACAATCGGATTTCTGTTTTTGGCATAATTTTGTTATCTAATGTTTTATCTATCATTTGCCGAAATGTCGAAGCTGAATGGTCATAGAAATCAGCGTTTTTCTGGGCCATGATTTTCCGACTTTCAACGTAACAGAAGCGTGTCCGAAGATTTGGATTTAGCACCGCAGCCAGACTCCGCCCCTAGCAACGAGGGAGTGATCCTATTGGTCAGTGCGTAGCATCCTGATTACTGATTGGTCGTGCGTAGACCGCTGGCGCTAAGCTTGAATGAACATTAGGAGCATGCCTTCTATCGTCCAGCAGTGAAAACTGTCCCTCCTCCCCTTGATTATGAGAGCGTCGAAAGAAAAACTTTCAAGGCGTTTTTCTCGAAACTCTGATTTCCTCAACCACTTGACATACGCTGATAAAATCATCAATATCTTCGCAACCGAGTACTTTTTATTAGTTGTGCTATATATGAAATTCATAGAAGAGTAAGGGAATAATGTCATGCCATTTTCAGAAAATTGTCCTCCCCCGACTTTCGGATCGTTTTGTTGTAGCGGGTCACAGATATTATAAAAGCATATATTCACAGTACAGTGAACAATTACAAAACTGCCAGCTAATCAAATGTCATTAGATCCAATGGCAATACTCCAGCACAACTACAACCTATTCAATTTCTCTTTCAAGAAAACGTTGACATATCCGCTCTTTTTTGCCTTGATATAATCTACCATATAGAACCTTTCATTCCCTGCTACCTAGGGAATGATATCATCGGTGCAAACGAACGTCGACAGTTGTACTTGTCTGAACACTGCGATTGTGACATAAAGAAGAAGAGGGCGTACGTCTTCGCTGGCGGCAGATATGTTACGTACACGACGCCAACTGGAGAGGAAGGGTACGTCATATTCTTTAACCCTTTGTGTGCTTTGAGATCCGATTCGCACAGGAAATGCCACAAAATTGTACACACTCTATAAAGTGCTGGTAGTGAAAGAATTTGTGTGTGTGTGTGTGTGTGTGTGCGTTGTGTGTTTTTCTTTTTCTACACAATCTTGGTAAATTCATGTGCCATTTCGATCAACGTCTTCTGGAGAAAAAATCCTGATTACATGAAAAAGTTATGAGAAAGATAGCAATGCAACTCGGTGTCTTCATATTTACAGCAGCTAGGAATACGTATGGGAGTACTGTTACAAATAATGCATACCTGCAAATTCATGCAGAAAGCATATGAAGAGTTTGTTTGCAAAAACCGATAAGTCCATATTTGTCAAATGGAGATATTTGCGATTAAAGGTCAAGAAAAATGAAGAGAATAATAAGAAATTTTTTGCCTCTTTTGACCAAAACTTCAAAAATGTACCTTTATATGTAGTGACCAATATATCATTTAAAAGGTATTATTTTGTACTTTATGAAAGAGACCGTACTTCAAAATCCTCAAAAATGGACTTATCGGTTTTTGCAAACAAACTCTTCATATATACGTGCGTGGAAAACTTCTGGTAAGATGTAAATGGCTCCGTAGAAATAAGTTGCTTTGTCGACACCTCCTAAACGTCCGATGGTGATATCGCTTTATTTTACCCCCGGCATGTATGCCGGAGGGTACTTTGGATTTAACACCTGCGTTATGCCGTCTCCGTCTCCGCCGCCGTCGCTGCCGCATCACTTTCTTGTGTGCACTCTACCGGCCACACAAATGTTTACAGATTTCCTTGAAATCTAAACCACAGAACGAGCTAAATCCATTCTTATTAAGTTTAGATATTTGTGATTAAAGCTGCTAAAAATATATAATAAAGAGAAAATGCAGGATATTCTTAATCATAATATGTTCTAGAATATCATAGAAGTTGTGATATTCTAGAATATTCTTGAATATTCCTCACCACAAGTGCGGTATCACTGGAAAGGTTTAATTTTGCCAGATCTGATGATAAACTTACTTTGAAATGTTTAGAAATAGCACTTAGCTTATTTTACAATAAAACTATTCATATTTAGACGACATACGACCTTACAGCCTATTTCAACCTTCAAAATATCATTATCATGTCAAACACAGATACAGGTATTTGGTTGACGCCAATTCAGTATTTGCACAATGGAGGTCGCAGAAGAGGCTACTGGATCAATTTCAGGCTGAAATGACACGCGTTGGTTGTCATGGATAAAGATGGGACATCAACGTGGGGCATCACGTGACAGACACGTGACAGTAAGAACTTCAGAAAGCGTTTACTTCTCGCTGACCATCGAGGCCGTGGACCTGTAACAGCGGCAAGAGCACTTTTATTGAAGTGGACAAAATTCAGGATGCGCAAGTTCCTCGTAGTCTGTATACCTTATGTGCTCAAAAGATCTTCAGAATTATATGGATATTACATGATATCTATTAGGAACTTCAGTCGTCACTATTTGAAACAAGCGACTCTTGTTATAACGAAATCTTTAGGACCGGCAGTTTCCTTTCGTTACTTTGAGATTTCCTTATATCTGTATATATTACTATTGTGTAATGATATCTGGATAACCTGGACCCTGAATTCTCCTGCGTTGTATCCGAAATTTCGTTACAACCGTGTTCGTATCAACGGAGTGCACTATATCACGGAAATTGATAGAAAAGAATAGAACGGAATTGAAAAGAGATCCCTACCAATTTCAGAAAGATATATTTGATGACTTCGAGACGTGCTGTTTGTTATAATGCTGGTATCAAAATGAAGTTGTAGGATTTCATAGAAAGTCGCTTTATGATACCTATATTTACACGATGTTTTAGTAATGTCGCTTATGTACTGTCTGTATTATCGTGCACAAGTTTACATTTTTTGGGCAGTTAGTTTCCGTGCTACTATCGCTCTATATCCCCTGATAGTAGCCAGTTAATTATCTTAATCATCGTCAAGTATTGAAAGGTCCTGAGTTTGTTGGCTACTTGGACATTTGTTTATGCAATGTACTGTAAATCCTTTGGCACTAACGTCGTTACTTCATTTAAAAAATTATATCTTATGAACACTTTGATAACTAGTAACAGTTATACATCACTCTGACAGCTATAAACATGTATGTACAGTAGTGGCTCATCGTTTTAGGTGGCGATACTTTCGTTTTGTGATACGTTTTACATACTCGGGCTATATCGAACTTTAGACTGTACTGAATTATGTACATTTTAAAAGATTCTCTTTCTCAAGTTGCTTTGTCAACTGTAATTTCCTTCTCTACGAGTTTGACACTTATCTCCTGTAGAATTAAGGCTCTTTCTGTTTAGCATGCATCGTATGAGAGAGTTGTAGGATGCCATTTTGGCAGGACCATGTTACGGCACATTTTGGTAGTTAAATTGCATATTTTGGTAAATTTCCAAAATGTGCAGTTACCAAAAAATGTGCCTAACCTGTTACGGCACATTTTGGTACCTGTACATTTTGGTAGATTTACCAAAATGTGCAGGACATTGACGGCACATTTTGGTAACTTTCTGCTCCTTACAATCATCACAAAACAAATTAAAACTGTATCGCCACCCATGACCCAGTATTATGAAAGTGCCATGGCAGCACAGGGACTAAATACATTGACATACATGTATCTATCCACAAAAAAAAAAAAAATCCTCCCCCTTCACAAAGTTACTATAGCACTGAACGCTAGTCCTGCCTGGAACAATTATTGATCACCTTTATTGATACTCTTACTCCTGGAATGCTAAATTTCGATCCTACCAATGCACTTGACCCACACTTACTTACAACTTTCGGACCCTACCCAGTAAGAATGATCCTCACCAAGTTTGATTGTCTGAAATCCGCTCACTGGTTCTGAAGAAGATAAAAATGGGTTTTCCCCCTTGCCCCCGTCTCCAAGAGGGATATCCTAGGCATTCCCATGCACAAATTATATTCTTCAGCTGTAAAGATACCCACGTACAACATCTTTCTTTTACCCAACCCCCTAAAGATGATCCCCACGAGGTTTGATTGAAATTCGCCCACTGCCTCTGAAGAAGATGAAAATGTGTTTTTTCCCCCTTGGCCCCCATCCCTCAAACTTTCAGCCCCATCTAGGGTCCCAAGGGGGCCCCTAAAAGCGAAACGCGATCGCAATATGAGCTGAAAAAAAAAAAAAAGATGTCTTGCCTGTCTTTACTGCTGGACCATAATCACCTTAACTCCTTGACCAAATCAACTCTCAAGCCCATCCATGGATTTTTCGTTCAGTTACCAAAATGTGCAGACTGTCCAACATGTGCAGGCAAATCCACTTTTAACTGCACATTTTGGTAACAGTTGATCCCGTCAGGTATAGGTGCACTATCGGCACATTTTGGTAACAAATTTCATTTACCAAAATGTGCAGTAACCAAAATGTGCCGTAACAGTGTGCTCAACAAGCTTTAACTTTCCAAGTACAAATGTCACATGTTCACCTATACAGTTGAGAGTTACTCGTGGTCTGTGCTTTCAGTGTCTTTTATTTTGATGTCCATTTCACATGGGTGAATTCAATACACCAGACATCACTGCATATGTATGTTTGTAGCATCACCAAGCATCACTGCAAGCATCACACCAAACATCACTGCATAATGTAGCATCGGAAAAAAATAATGGTATAAGGTCCATTCTTCACTATTAAATTTCACATTTTTTTCGAAATAATTATAATAATCTTTTACTCAAAGTTGTTCTCCTCTGTAAATGGAGCGAGTGACACCAATATAATGTATTATTTTTGCAAGTATACATGCATATTATATATGTAACTTTATTTGTATCGTTTGATATCATTTGCAAAGTTGTATCATTTCATATCGTTTGAAAAATTGTATGTATACGTTTGTTATATGTGTTATGTTTTGTTGGAAAAAGAGAAGAATGAAAACGAATGAAATGAATTGAGATGAATGGAACATCTACGGCGTTTCCCGTGCTTTTATATTGTGTAAATATATTTGAATAATCATCTTCATGCTGGAAAGGCTAATAATCAGTAAAGAATTATGACAAGTTTTGATCGTATATTCGGATGGGAGCATGCGATATGTCTATCTACGATTGCAGTGCTACAGATTTGAACAGGCTTAATGGCCGCCGAGCTTTCAGTCCTATAGGGAACCTTCATCAAGGCTACGTTAACAAACAAGATAAATCAAGAGTCTCCTTTATACAGCCTTACTCTGCTTGAAAACAATACTTGCACTATGGAGAGCTACATTGTGTGTGGAAAACACGTGAAATCATGAACTTGATAACTTTAAAAAGAAACATGAGTATATCTAAATATCGCACAGTAATAATGTTTCAACATTATGGTATATAACATACATATAATATTAAAACACATTGGCATAAGGATGATAGCAAGCTTTGCAATATCTTGGTATTGCTAGGTTTGTAATGAAAAAACAAAATAAAAGTGAAAATTCATATTGTATACAAATCTTATTGTTTACCTTCAGCTGATGTGGATGCTGGGCTTGGGTGTACGTGGGTGCTGGGTTGTGGGCTGTGTGTGTTGTGATTTCGTGTTTTCTTTGTATGGCGCGGGTCTATGTGTCATGACATCAGTGAGGCGGACTCTAGTCTATTCACGTCTATCCCGCATTTTTTTTTTTTTTTTTTGGGGGGGGGGGGGGGTGGGGTTTATCTGTCAGTGTATGATGAATATATATATATATATATATATATATATATATATATATATATAGATATGTGATTAAAGGTCAAGAAAAATAAAGAGAATAATAAGAAAATTTTTGCTTCTTTTGACCATAACTTCACAAATGTACCTTGATATGTAGTGACCAATATATCATTCAAAAGGTATCATTTTGTACTTTATGACAGAGACCGTACTTCAAAATCTTCAAAAATGGACTTATCGGTTTTTGCGAACAAACTCTTCATATATATATATATATATATATATATATATATATATATATATATAGTGCGAGATATAGTTCCCTACCCAAACGTGCGCGGTGCCTCATTGTTGGTTGCATGTAATACTGAAAGAAATTAGACTGAGGCGGACGTTGCTCTCGATCTTGAGTCTCCCTTTTATTCAGTCGAGCTTTCGGCCAGTCATCAGGCCATCATCAGGATCTACCATCAGGATAGTTATTATCTGAATAACCTGATGTGTCATATAATATGTAATGGAATTTCATATATTACCCATTTTCTGAATTATTTCCTTTATATACACAAATCAATCATTCAATTCAATACAAATATCCAATCTAGCCTCATCTCATCATCAAAATAGCATCATATATCCAGAAAATATATATGAATAGATTGTTATATCATAGTGCTGACATATAATAGCCATATTTTCTCATAATTCTAAGCATGACGATCACAAACAAAATCATATACATATATAATATGTTCATATGTCTATTTGCATTGCGTATATGTATACATACACACATACACACACATACATGAACACACACATAATGCTATATTCACATACCCACACACATACCCAAGCAAACACACACACACACACACACACAACTCCGGTTGATATAATACTATCTGAATCAACATATTTCTAATATTACCGAAATATAATCACCATTTGCGAACAAACTCTTCATATATATATATATATATATATATATATATATACTTATGAAGAGTTTGTTCGCAAAAACCGATAAGTCCATTTTTGAAGATTTTGAAGTATGGTCTCTGTCATAAAGTACAAAATAATACCTTTTAAATGATATATTGGCCACTACATATAAAGGTACATTTTTGTTCAAAAGAGGCAAATATTTTCTTATCATTGTCTTTATTTTTCTGACCTTTAATCGCAAATATCTCCATTTGGCAAATATGGACTTATCGGTTTTTGCGAACAAACTCTTCATATATATATATGTATATATATATATATATATATATATATATATATATATATAGAATGAAGCGTTTGTTCGCAAAAACCGATAAGTCCATATTTGCCAAATGGAGATATTTGCGATTAAAGGTCAAGAAAAATACAGAGAATAATAAGAAGATTTTTGCTTCTTTTGACCATAACTTCAAAAATGTATCTTTATATGTAATGACCAATATATCATTTAAAATGTATTATTTTTTACTTTATGACAGAGACCGTACTTCAAAATCTTCAAAAATGGACTTATCGGTTTTTGCGAACAAACTCTTCATTTATATATGGGTGCGAATTTTGAACGATGTGCATGTACAATAGCCAAATTTCGTACCTTATGACACTCTTTCCCTTAGAACACACCATTA
Source organism: Diadema antillarum (assembly GCF_040938485.1). NCBI lineage: Eukaryota > Metazoa > Echinodermata > Echinoidea > Diadematoida > Diadematidae > Diadema > Diadema antillarum. The sequence goes on along the minus strand of NW_027271947.1, from coordinate 110,487 downwards.
TGATCTAAGACACATGCAGTTTCTTTCATGTCATCGCAAAGTCTGGTAAATTTCCATCAGGCAATGTATGGGTTGGTTTTCTTTTGACGGATATTTGCATTTGACAAGGACTTATTTTCGCAATAATTTCTGATTTTCTAACCTAACGATGTGCCTTTTAAAGGTACGTGACATCTATTATCTGGCCGTGTTCTGGACCTGACATATCATGGTAGTGTACCATGGAATTATAAGAACTCTATGAGTGCGTATCAAATTACAGAGAATGATTGAAATATCAAAGTCCTAAACAGACGAACATCCGTGATGCTTCTATCTCTATCGCTGATGCAAATTCTACTTTGTTGTCCCAACTGTAGTATCTATACGAAAATGTGGTATACCATCTAACGTACATATCCTGCACAAATTGTATGTCTGCTGGCTGTACATGGGACGTAACATTCTTTTATGCAAGGTTATACTCAGTTTTCGCCACGGACGCGCGTCCGCTATTTACTAATAAAGATCGTAGCCCATTAAACGTTATTGACGATATTGTTCTCAATCGTAATCAACTGATCAGCCTCATGGTAATATGTATGTTTTGAGTTTTTGACCATCCGTTGCTAAATGCGCACCGAAATTACATTTTTAGACGAACCTTCGGGAAAAAAAAGAAAAAAAAAAACGTCCGTGATGATTAAAACGTTATCGAATTGGCACCAACTTCCTTTGATGGCGGAAGTACATTTTACCTCTGGCTCTCCATCCGAGGAGCTGCATGCCATGTTTGGGGCGGACTGGGGCTCTGCTGCAGTTTTTGGACCATACGATTCACCGAAAACCACGGAAACAGTGCATATTTTCTCTGAAAATCCACCTCCTACTCCGTGTCTGAACAATACACATGTTGAATTGGTGTCAAATTTCTAATGATCTGCATCGAAAATGGCTTTTGAACATTTTGAATGAGATAGCACGGCTACTGAAATCCGTCCTGGAGCATGATCCTAGCGGTAGAACGAACGTCCGTGAAAATTTTAGCGAACGTCCGTGACGTAAACAATCCGACAGACAAGGATAACTTGTCTTGAAAGTGTCCTTTATTCTTTATAACTGTCAGCTCAAATAACGAAAAGTAAAGTTTTACAAGGTAAACAATAAGATTAGAGCAATAGTTTCAGAATTTTTAAGGCATTATGTGACCATGATGAACAAACAACTCAAATTTACTTGCAATGTTATGCTTGTATTACCTTTAATTATATAAATGCAGCTAAACATTAAAAACCAAGCTATAGGAAACTGGACTTTTGCTTAATCTGTAATTTCTCCGCACCTAAATCTCTTTCTGATGATGTTTTGGAGACAATTGCTTTGTAATAGGTTCTGAAAGTTTCGCTCACGGACGTTCGGTCCGAGAAAGGACATTTCTGATAATTTAAGGAGATTACCTTAGGAAGTAGGGATCCACTGTTGACTCGCTGCACGTCAGTCAAAACAACAATCAGAATGTGAGCTGTTTGAAATTTGGTGAGCCATGTTCAATTTGGGAATCGACAAGGGCGCCATCTATCGTCTAGTTATCTACCAATGCAGTTGTTTGCGTGAGGCAGTGACTGATCTCTATTATAGAGACAGTGTTGTAGGAGCTGTTCGTTTTGATTACAGAATGGACCTCCACCATTGATTCCTAACAGTTGCATGTAGCAAATGAGTATATGAATATAAGAACGACCCAAGTCCATGGAAGACCATTTCGAGTAAACTAAAAAAACTTCATATCTTTTTTATTTGTCCAATAATATTCTATTTAACTGTGATGGGAAGGCAACATTGTATATACAAATTAGAACATATATTATTATGACAATTACCATTTACATTAATTGTGGAGAGGCCATTTTGTGTGGTGGACTTGGGTCGTTCTTTGATTCATATACATGATATTCTGCTATAGAGATGAGAGAAGGATGAGAGAGGGCGCTATTATATGAATGTAAGAATGACCCAAGTCCTTCATTCTTACATTAATATAAGATTTAACTCATTCATTTCAGGCACTTCCAGGGGTAATTAGGATTTATCATTTATACACAAGATGAGTCCATGCATAAACTACAATTTTCCATGTCAAACTGAATTTGGCCAAAAATTGGACTTGGGTCGTTCTTATATTCAGGTCTTCAAATGTTCTTTATATAAAAATAAAATCATCCAAAAGAAAATTGAAGACCTGAATATAAAAACGACCCAAGTCCAATTTTTGGCCAAATTCAGTTTGACATGGGAAATTGTAGTTTATGCATGGACTCATCTTGTGTTTAAATGATAAATCGTAATTACCCCCGTAAGTGCCTGAAAGGAATGAGTTAAATCTTATATGAATGTAAGAATGAAGGACTTGGGTCATTCTTACATTCATATTATAGCGCCCTCTCTCATCCTTTATTTTCATTGAAATTTTACAACGTCCAACCTAGTTAGTTTCCCGTTATCATCTCAGTCAAGTCATCATTCTTTTTTACATAAGTCCTCCTTCTAATTATGTCCCTGTTTGTGTTCTAAATATAACGATGTGTTTATTCTCTCTTTCTCTTGCATTCTTACCAACATAATTACGTATAAGAAATGTTTTGCATTACATTCAATCCAGCTTGTATTTTATCACTTATTTTACATTATTGAATCTAAATTGCTTGCGTCCACGATGGCACGTGCTGTATTTTTTCCCTTTTTCTTCTTGTTTTTCTCTTTTTTCTCTCTTTTTTTTCCTTATCTTTCTTTTTCCCTTCCCAATCAATCATCTTGATGTCAGTTGACATCGGTTCGTTTATTTTGTTTTATATTGCTGTCTTGTGAATTTTCTGAGGGTTCCATATCGTACAAGCTCTGCTTCTTAGTGGGACCCTCCACTTCCATCCTCATCCTTAGTTGACTTGTATTATACGCTTTATGTATATATTAACAAAGATGTAATCGCATCTACTTCTCATTTTCATATGTACCTTGTCAAATTATGTTCTGCAAGTATTACAAATATCCTGTACATATGCAATGTATATAATTTCTTTGTTTATTTGATGGAAGTGAAAATAAAGTTGAATCTTGAATCTTGAATCCTTCTCTCATCTCTATAGCAGAATACCATGTATATGATTCAAAGAACGATCCAAGTCCATCACACAAACTGGCCTCTCCGCAATTAATGTAAATGTTAATTGTCATATTAATATATGATCTAATTTGTATATACAATGTTGCCTTCCCATCACAGTTAAATAGAATATTGTTAGACAAATAAAAAAGATATGAATTTTTTTTTACAGTTTACTCGAAATGGTCTTCCATGGACTTGGGTCGTTCTTATATTCACATACTCAATTGTATTAAAAAATAATTTCTTTAAAATAAAACAAAGTACCTAACCTATTGCTTACCTCTGATAACTCTAAATTGCATGTTGGTTTCGATATCTTTATTCATAATCTGCATAATCTGTATGTGAGGATGGGGGGGGGGTGGGTAGAGTGCGTGGTAAGCAATGCAGCTTGGAATCTGTGTATAGAGAGTATCCTAATAAAAGAGAAGATTACTATTGGAGGAAGACTGAGAAAAAAGAGAAAGACTTAGACACAAACGGGCGGAAAAAAGGGAATACAATCTTGATGAATCATTCAATAGATTGTTTGTCTACGATCACCTCCAGAATTTTTATCTGGAGATGTTGGATACCAATGTAATTGTTCTATTATCAGGCATGATTTATTCTATATAATCATCATACATTCTGCTCTAGGTCACCAACACCCATCTTGTTTCACGGCGAGTATTTTGACGTGGAATTATACCGCCATTTTGAGTTGGTGTTCAAAGGGAAATACACTCATCCTATGCAGAATCAGATAGCTTGTATACGAGGAAGTTGATAGACTCATCATACACGAATCTGATTACAGTGCTAACCATACTAGCCCCAACACTGTTGCTTTCTGAGTAAACATGAAGAGACGTGTTGCTAATGTGTTATGATAGGAAACGAATTTTCAATACTCATTATGCGTTGATATTTGAGCTCCCTCCAAACCAACAGACACCAGTTACATGACACAGTGCTTGCTTTTCTACCAATTGCTCTAGATGAAACATGAAACCTATCATTCCATATCCTGTCTTCTTTTCTCAGTGAACGTCTTAAAAAAGGAAATCTAACCTATAATTGTGTGTGAATCTTCGTGTTTGTGTGTGTGTGTGTGTGTGTATTATGACATCTATATCGAATTTGATATCACTTTTGTATAAATGGTATGATTTGCCTAAAATGCTTTATTGTATGTCAGTAAAAAATAATGTGATTAAGCAACACTTGTGAGAAAAATCTGCTGCAACTACTTATTTTTATGCGTACTAGTTTCTTTGTGAAAATGAAGCTGATATTGAAGGCAATTCAGATAAAGAATAATCATAAAAAGGTGTGTGTGTGTAAGTGTGTGTGTGCGTGAAGATGTGGACAGGGATGAGTTTTAGGTGGGTAGAATGAGTTGTGGTTAGGGTGGATTTAGGGACATGGGTAATGATTTTGATGTTTAAAAAAAGAAAAAAAAATCTAAGCATGTTTTTTTTTTTTTTGGAAAACTTCCTGTTTAGTGCAGGGGTTTGTGTCACATTGTTCTTTCATTTGTCTATTTGGTGAGGCCTAGGCAGAAGCTTTTCAGTTTGATCATGCTGATCAAGGTAAATATTTGTCCTCGCTTGGTTGTGAAAAAAAAAAGATGGTGACATCAAACGAAATTCTGATAAAAACATCATTAGAGAGTGTATGTGTCACAGAGTGTGTGTTGATTAGGTTGAAATACATAGACGGAAAAGACACCTAAGCAGCCAAGGTTCCATTGCGTTCTATTTGAAACCAGGATGTATCAATGACACCACGGATAAGTACGCACACGCACCGTCTCAGAACAAACTATTGAAACAATACCATCTCGCCCCGCTTAGAAATAGTTCCGTGAGATAAAGACCAGAATGAATAAGACATTAAAAAAAGACAGTGTTACTTTATATCATTTAGAAATGTGTGTGTGTTTTTTTTATTAGATATAAACAAAGTTTTTGATTCTGCTTAGAACATTCGTAGGGTTGGTGAGCAGGAATAGTTCCGGAGAGAAGCATACAAGTCTTGCGCGGATTGATACAATTAACGACTGACTAGTGCTGTCCACGGGTTGGATATAGGACAAACACTCACCCTTGCACATTGGCCTATTTAAAGCATGCTGTCCTATCCTGTAGGTCGTTAGTGCCAAGCTGACCATAACATACGAATTGGAACTTCGACGAATTTCCTTCAGCATCGTCAACACAACAATCTTGTGTCTTAAAGGTGATGTCATAAATGGCTGTTTTCTTTTTCTTGCAAAGAAAATATATTATTTGGTATGTTATCACTTCTACCCTTCAATTAATGTTTTAGCTGTTTGGTTTAATCACGCAGACTGAATGTCATGACTTTACTATTTAATATCATTGCAGCTTGAATTACTGACGATGAAATTCAATGTTCATTGGTTTTTGTTTTTTGTGGTTTTTTTTTGCCTTTTAGATTGACAAATCTTTACGAAGATGCTGGAGATGATGACTGACCGAAGAATGTTGTTCGTTCTTGGAATGTTTTTCTTCGCCATTCACAATGCTGGTAAGCTATTTACATAGTGCACATACTGCAGTCTCCTTGTTCATCGTACCATAATGATTCCATTAATGTTTAATGAAAGATAGATTGATTTAGAATTGTTATGCCTTCATAAGTATAAATTAGATTTCTCTTGACATTGCTAGGAAAATTTGAAATCCAATACAGTATAATGGAAATAGAAAAAGGAAGATTTAGATGTGTATAATGGAAAACTTAGATTGGTATGATGTATATTGTCTTATAATCATGAAACGACATATTCGTCGGTAAATGCAATGAATGTTATGCAGAACATTGAATGATTTTGTAATGTTACTTGTCAATTCAAATGAGAATGTTAGTGTAACAACATTTCTAATATTATTGGTTCCACTAATTTCTGATGCCGTTTTCATATTGTTCATGCAGGCGGTACCAGTGTGACATTAGAGGTGCCAAATCCTCTAACACCAGACCAGGAAGTTACAGCTGTGTGCACAGGCGAGGAAGTGTTTGGAGCTGAAGACGCAGTCTGGTATCTGAATGGCGTTAGGATAACAAATGGCGTACAGACGACCAGTTCTGTGAATAGGCTGCTTCAATATGAAATAGAGGGTCTGAAGAATACATGAAACAAGGTGTCATTGTAACACATTTTTATCATTGTGTCGATATAGACATTCATTTCGTCAACAACATATATTGATTCCAAAATCTCTAACAGCTTTAGCGATATTTTAACATTAATGTTACGATTTTGTTACCATTTTCTGCCCTCTACCATGCCAACCTATTCTTGGAACTTCACCAAGGTAAACTTGATGTTTTACCGGCTTGTGACGTCAGATGACGAGGGGGAGATCCCTCCTCCACATCTGGAAGGGATTACTACCCTGATGAAAGTGAAATGAAACAAAAGAACAAGAAGAAAAAAAAAAGAAAACTCCCGACATTCCCTTTCCTCATTAAAAGAAAATAAACTTTCTTTGAGTCATATTTTTGCAGCCGTACTTAAAAGCTACAATAACACATCTAAAGCCACCTTACATATGTATTGCAACTTACACATACGCGTGCACTCACGGAAATATGACATATTATACTAAAATTTTATATTGATATTATGTACAAAACTGCTGATTGTTAATGTTACCGTACAAGGAGTATCAGGAAAGTTGAGGATAACACTTGTATATCTATAATGCTCCAATCAAGAACCATTTTGTTGTCTTATCTTAAAGTAAGTCCATCATCAGATAGAGCAAAAACAAACAAACAAGCAACAACTTTCGCTTGATACCTTACTTGTTACATACAGTACAGGGTATAAAGAAATGCCATATAATGCAACATTTTCTTATTTGTTTTGACAACTTTATGCGCAAATATATCACTATAATTAATTATCATTTAAAAGGTGTCATTTTGTAATTCATGACAGAGACCGTGCTTCAAAATCTTCAAACATGAACTTATCGGTTTTTCCAAACAAACTCTTCAATTGCAAATAAAAAAATACATAAACGCACTTTCTAAGGCAGTGTCATACCAATACACGCAAGAATAATTGCACCCTTATTGCATTGACTGAAATATGAATTTTGGCATTCAGAACAAAAATAGGATGTTCAGTTTAATTTCATAAATTAATGAATTTGCACACCCAGAGAAAGACACCCAAACACGCACATACACACTCAGCAACACACAGACACACGCCACAAACACATGCAAATCCAACAGCGCTTATCGGCGGTTTCTGTTTTAATTTTTTATCGGCACGACGTCTATTATAAACACAATGTATGCAACTGATATAACTGCCATGAACAAACAAAACAAAAACAAAAAACTTCAAAGCGGATGTGATTCATGCAATGCCAAGGTCCCAGTCTCTTCCGGATGATAACATTGTACCCTGGCTAAAGACGGAAGTGCACTCTGCCACACATATTATACAGCTCTCTTTCATTTCTCTCCTACGATTTTATCTTCAGCATTTCTGCCATTAAATGTTGGGTAAAACGCGCAGGATATATTTATGAAGGGATAAGCATGAACATCGCTGGTTAGGAGTACTTCTACAAACCAGAAATGAAGACAGATTCACGTCAATCATCATCCCGGTGGAAGACAGCCTTGCAGGCAGAAACTGGATGGCTGCTCAGCAGACGCCCTACGATATTATATCCTAGAATGACCTGATGAATTTCTCAAAATGGAATCTCACTGGAATGGAGCCCCTGATTGGGACACTCGTGTAACAATGTAAGCAATAATTCGACAAACCTGCCTTTTTGTTGGAATATACATCCAGCAAGATCATGTTTAACGCTACGAAAGAGCTGTCAAGTTTCGCCATGCTAATATGCATTGTCTATGCGTTGACATGTCACACTCATTGTGAATCAATCTCTGGTGTATCAACACTCTATATTTTATAGGATGTAGACATTAAGTCGCTCTGGTATGTGTAATTTATCATCTTTATTCTTTTACTTGAGAATCTCCTTTATCTGAAAATCGCCATAACAATGGAATATTTTTTAGATTTTCGCTTTTACACAGTATTCGGAACTAACAGCATTGTTCTACCTCAGACACCACAAAACGGGCAAATTTTACCAATTATCGATAGTTGTCATTCGTATTTCTCCTGTTAGATGTTCCTAAATACTTCGGACAAACCAAAACAGTAAAGGTTAGACTATTGAGTGCATTTTATTTGTCTTCACTCCAGTACAAGTAAGATTAACGAGGAGTAACCTCAAGACGGAAATGAAGTGGAACCCAGATTGGCCAAAATTAAGCAGTTTTCCTTTGTAAATCATTAAAGAAACTCCCAAATCACACCGTATGACTTCAGAAGGAGGGAAAGAGGTTTATTCGCTCAGAGATGACTTTTTAAATGTTTTCTCTACGATGAAAAAATATAATCCAATGACTTATTTCACGAAGTTTTAGGACCACGACATTTGACTGACACAATCCCACCAATAGCGGTTTGTCTAGTGGAAATAGAGTTAACCGAATTCATATTCACCTTATCACACAGTGCTCGAAATCAGACACCTTCAATTCGTTATCTTGTAAATATGTATAAACATGGCATTTGGAGTTAAAACGATGAAAACATTTTCCCCAAAGCTGGAAAATGCAGTGCGTAATTGACGAACTGATTCTGCCACTGATTAGTGTGGCTTCATGTTGTCGTCCCATGCGGTGACATTTGTATTACGTTGAACTTGATTTCCGAAATGGATTCTGGAATATATGTAGCTAATCAAGCTTTCAGGACCGAAATATGTTTTTATACCGACGTTACCTCTTGAAAGAATAACTCTTATCGATTTAACATTGACTTCCGTAGAAATTATCTCTTATATTTCTCATGGAATGCCAAAGATAAAAACTATCAAAAAAATTAATCCGTTTGTCTAATACTTTGAATTATTTACCACTTTTTCAGACTCTGATATGTATAAACATAAACTCATTATGTTCTAACTTAAAGGGACATTTGGTGGTACTGAGGATGAAAAGTGAAACAATATTATGGTTCCAAGAATGTGGGACTTTTAAGATCAGACATCACGGACATAGCATATGCGGCAATCTCATTTGAAGAGGGAAGATAACTTTATGCTTTGAATGGACTGTCTACGGTATACCTAGGGTGACCGTGAACAATTTAGCATCACATACATTTGCTCTCTGAAACATTTCTTTGTGATAACAATAAATTGAATTAATTTACCATGGACATTTGGAGGAACACAAGTGATGTGTAAAGAAAAAAATGGGGAAAAGCCTTGTAAATTTGAACATTCTTTTTCTTCCCAAATATCGAGAATCTCACTAAAGCAAATCTTTCCTAGAATTAGCCCAGACGATGAAAACAGATGTAAGAGAAAAGGAGTAGAACGTGTTTGCTCGTTTCCTTCACTGCTAGAAAGCAGAAATGGCTTTTGTCAGGAAAACTTGCTTACATAAATGAGAAAAAATACCAAGTAATCACGATTATTTCTATTTCATACCACTTTGTCACAAACAAATAAAAACTGCCTTTTAAATTGTTTATCATTTCTAATGTGAACACAGTCATTCCAGTTCTAAATCCTGTAAAACCATGGAAATAGTATCTCTAAATTAAAAGGATGCTAGACTCTTTGAAGTACTTCAACATCCAAATAACGCAGAAATACGACAATAATTAGGCATATTCAACGAGATATGGAATTACCAAAAAAAAAAAATCACCTATAACGAAGACAGCATCACATGCATTTCGACCGAGGGAGATTTGAGGAAGTCTGACGTTCAGCGATTCCGACAAGAATATTTGAATATGATCTTGAACAAGTTAAATAATATTCTTATTTCTCCAGGACGGAAGTGAAATAAGCTTATCCTACATTATTTTCGATAAAGTCAAAATAATCAAATACCTTTCACGAAATAACATCGCGAATCATATCATTACAAAATGTGTTTAGTTTTTTTTTATGTCAAAATGCAATTGACTTTTTAATAGATCTTTCGACTTCTACGGCCATGACTCAATTTGACTATGATAGAAGATTCGAAGTTTCTACCTGTTGCTATGAAAAATGGCAGATTGTGCTACTCCCATGTCGGTCTGCCTAAATGATTTCCAGGGCACCCACTGCTCGAGGCCATGTGATGGCAAGACTGGTAAGTAACATGATTCTTCTGGCATCATTCCAGATTTAACTTTCAAAAACATATACTCATGATTATGTTGAATATGATGATTGAACAAATTTAGAACTCTTCTAGTCCTTTCATTTACGTTTTTTTCTGACTCTCTGACTGTCTCTCTCTCTCTCTCTCTCTCAATATATATATATATATATATATATATATATATATATATATATATACTGTATATATAATATATGTGTATGTGTGTGTAACATATATAGTTATTCCCCTTATTCAGTTATTTCACTTCTTCTCTAAACCCTCTTTACTCGTGGCAGTGAGATCACATGCGAGGGAGTGAGTATGTTACCCTTGAAAAAAACTGCGCGACCCGAACACGGTAACCCTTCGGGTCGCGCAGAATGACGACTGGGTATTATCTCTGCCTATCGCAAACGGACAATATTACACTGATAAAAAAGTGACCTATCCCCTATCCTGCCCTGATCTAGTCTACGGTGAAGAATAGGGGTAGCAATTGCACTCTATTGTTTATTCAAAGTAATATCTTGTGTGGAGATTGTAAGGTGGCTGATTTTGAGGATCTTTCATTAATTTGATACTCCTTTGTTGTTGTTGTTGTTGTTGTTGTTGTTGTTGAACATGCCATGTCTTTTGAAACTAAACGTTTTAATGATATTCCACCTTTACCAATCATCATCAACATCATTACGATTCATTTAGTCTGCATATTTTGTTTCTGTTCTTAGTGCGCCTCATTGGAGGGGCTGATGAGAGAGAGGGCCGAGTAGAGATTTTCTGTGACGGGCAGTGGGGCACGGTGTGTGACGACGGATGGGACATGAAAGAAGCACACGCCGTGTGCAGACAGCTTGGTTATACCTCGGCTGCATTGGTGTACGACAGGGCGCACTTCGGGCAGGGTTCCGGTCCCATCTGGCTTGATGACTACACCTATTGCCCGACTGGGAACGAGAGTTCTCTCCTGGAGTGCTTTAGATATCCGTGGGGCTGCTTTGAGGACGTGTATTCATGGTCTTGTGGACATGACGAAGATGTGGGAGTGCGCTGCGAAGGGGAACGTAAGATGAGTCTTGTTTTAAGCTAAATATCCGTCTGCTGTTTCTTGAATGATAACAATGATAATCAGTACAAGAAATAGTTGTATGATGTTAGAGCATGCAATTTGTTAAACTTTCAAAGAAAACGTGTACACACATAACAGTATATGCATGGTGAAAATGCTATGTGTTTTATGCAAATGGCACAATACTATAAGGAGAAGACAGGACGCGTAACCTGATGGAGTTCACATGGAAGCGAAAAGGTAAAGCTAAAAAAGGGCAAAAAGTGAACAATAATCAGTCTGGAAGGAAAGCTTTTACGGAAATTCTGTAATGTCCCTTTAATCCATTCACTGATATATTTATGTATTTCTTTTCGTTTCTTTTGAACCCAACACTCACCATCCCAAGATATGATGACAATAGTATAGTTATGCACGAAGCAATAATGGTATTGCACAATTTACACAAATCGTTCAGCCATTCATTGTATGACAATGGACACGCTCCTCTTCATTTATTTTCTTAAATCCTTGCCAGCCGATTTATTGCGCTAAAGCCCCTTTTCTGTTTGTTTATTTTATGCGTGTCAGCTGATAAAACTCGAAAGGGGAACGAGAAAACACCTATTGAGGTACAGTCAAACTTGCCTTAGCGGCCACCTGTCTATTGCGGCCACCTGTCTACAACGGCCACTGAAAAATCCACCGAGAGAAAAGCCCTGTTAAAGGCTCTGTGTATAGCGGCCACTTGTCTAACGGGGCCAGCGGCCACAAATTTTGTTTCTCGCGGTAGATTTTAACCTGTCTATCGCGGCCACAAAGCCGGTAATTCAGCGTGTTTTTCTGATTTGTGGCCGTGCCAGTCATTCATAGGCAACGTTCAGTGATCATCACCGCTGAATTCATCACTTATTCAGTCATAATAATGCGCTAGTGTTAAGCTTTCTTCACGATTGTACAACATGCTACTGTGCAACAATATCACAAACACCGGCACTGTTCAATATTGCATGAAACACATGTGTGCATACTTACGCATGTACATGTACACTAAGTACTTATAGATGTATACAATGATACATGTACATGTACATGTATAGGCAATGCACACATGTAGTTGGATAACCTGTCTATAGCGGTCACCTGTCTATAACGGCCACTTTTTTCTTCTCCCTTGGGTGGCCGCTATAGATAGGTTTGACTGTATTTTCATTTGTTTTTGCTTGTCGGCTGATTAAACCCGGAGGTGGTATGTAAATTCTTGGCGCCACCCTTCCCCACCCCACCCCCCCCCCCCCCCTTTACGAAATTCCTAGACTCCCTGAACAAAGTGACACTTATAAGGTGTTTACTGAGGTAAATATGAATAATATGACAGCCCGGCTGAAGGACCGCAAAAGAACGCGAAGACCAAGTTACACTTTTCTACATAGTTTGGAGAGTGCGATCTATGCTTTAAAATGATATATAAATTCTTTGAATTGTATCATCCTATCCCTTTCAAAAGATGATGTATATCAGAGAGAGTTGTGGGGTGCAGTTTCATAGAAAATTGAAAAAAAAGAAGATTCGATGATTACGGTAAACTCAGGTGTGTTGTGTAGGCCTTCATCAATATAATCATCACTGAAAATCAGCGTGAAAGCAGCGCTAGTCAGTATTCCAGCAAAAAAAAAAAAGAACAAAAAAAGAAAAATGCTGATATCTTGATTTTGGTTTTGGTTGTCAATTGCGAGTAATCTTATATTTCTAGTAATCATATTTTGGTTCATCACAGAAAATTATAATGAGTGACGGTTCATTATCCCGCATACCCAAAGAATATCAATATCTATAAGAGGATTTAATCATTAATCAGCGTGTGGTCGGTCGGGCGGTTGAAGGGTCCTTTGCAAATTTTGCGTCGGGAACTCTTTCTACAGTTTTGTAGATGTGTAGGACATGCTCTTTTTTTGGTATTGCCTATGTTTGTCGAGAAAGCGTTCCCAAGGTAACCATAATTTTCCCAAAAGCCTTGTAGAGTGAGCTACTTTCACAGTTACTATCTGAGCAATTCATTTCATATTTGGTATGAAAATGATCTATAGGCGTAGTTATGTCAGTCAAACGTTGTGTTTTACCCGACAAGGCGTTGCCATGGTAACGGTATATTTTCTCGAAAATCTCATGGACCTAAGTACGTCCACAATTTTGAAACAATTGAACTCACATTTGGTGTACATTATGACAATGAGGTGTTGATAAGCAAAACATCTTTAGTTTTAAGGTTGTTAGATAAAGTGTTGACATAGTTACCTAATTTCCCGGAGCGGACTATACTTCCACAGTAAAAGCAATTTGTTTCAAATTCAGTTTGTACGGCCTATAATGATATCTAGGCGTAGTTCTGCATGACACTCCTTTTGTTCAAATGTGACCGTGCACCTCAAAACGAACATAAAGTCGCACACACTGATTTTGCGTGAGGACTGAAAATAAGTGAAATGGGTCAACCTAGCCGAACCTTTCTTTTTCATATTTTCTGAAAGAGTGGGTCTTCTGTTACATTATGCTAAAATTTGGTATCATAAAACGGGCAGAAATGTGTTTTTTCTTTAGCAGTTTATCTCGAACATTTTCGGTAGTATAGTGTGATTAGGTGTGTCTTTAGAATCCCTTTCTCATTTCTGAAAAACCTTGTCCACACTCTTCACTTTCAACTCTAATAACTTTTGAAAGGATAGTGCTACTGCTTTGAAAGTTGGCATTAATTATGGACAGAATGTGTTAATGAGGTATATTTATTTCAGTTTAATCTGATAATCTCTTCATTGTTGTACTCTGGTGGTTTACTTCCTGTTCTTTGTCCCATTCATCGCACAGCCAGCACGGTTTGGTAAAGATTAAGCGCTTGAATAGACACTGTAATTCAGAGCCTCTTTTCTCAGTTCACACTTTTCCTGAGTTTGAGCTGTCTTTCCAATATTTAGATAGGTTAGGAGAGTCCATTTGATTTGAGTTATACATTATTTTAAAGCTTAAAGTCTGCTCTTTCAGAATATGGTCTTCACTAAAAATTCATGTCTGGCGACTTTTTGTTAGTTTTGTGATGCACGGTCACAATTAATACACACGTAATTTAGGTATGTCCTGTGATTTTGATGTGATTTTGATGTAATTTTGTTCTACGCCATTTGACATGTTTACATGTATATATACGAAAGTGGGTCCTACATAATCGCCCGTTTGTCCCGTCTCGTCGGCCTCAACTCCGGCCTACCAACAAGCAGGCTAATGCTGATACCTTAGCTTAGCCGAGCTTCTGCCCCAAACACACCGTCGGTGACATCCCCTAATCCCTCCAAATGTCCATATTTGTTGCTTTCATCACTCCTAGTTTCAAGATTACTCTTGTCTCCATCCTCATCGACTCCAAAAGTGATGTCAAGATCGTCTAAAGCAATTTTTCGTCAATAAAAGTATCAGATTAATTTAACTTCATTCACCGTGACTCAAAAATGAATGCAAACTCATATGCAAACAGCGGGTGCGATTTACACCAGGGGAATTTGTCCTTAGACAAGTAAGTGACTGAATTCTAGAAGAATTCCGAGGCCGTGAGTGAGGGAGAATTGACCTTTTTTGCAGCCTCCTGTACTATTTTTTTTTTTTTTTTTTTTGGGGGGGGGGGTCAATGTTAGACTGAAAAATATAAGAAATCGTATTCAGTATAAATTCTTATGTTCATTTTTAACACAATTGCCCTGATAAAAAGTCGACAGGTATTGGGTTTAAAAAAGGGGGGGGGGGCATGTCTCTATTCGGTCTGTGTGTATCGTTCATGTGTGAATACACATTCATACACACACGCTGTTGTTGTTCTTTTTTTTCAGGAAACCTAAGTCTCGTGGATGCGTATTACGAAAACGTGACCTTCTCCCAAGGTTTTTCCTACGGAATTGACCAGTTCACGTATTATGACATAAGGAGTGAGTTGAGCTTTACCCCCACTTCCGCCAACAATGGTGACATTCTGCAATGCCATGTTTACGGTGTTGTACGGTCCGTAACTCTTCAACTTCTCGGTGAGTTGTTCACCTATTACACTTCTCCAAATTTAAACGAGAGCATACATTTCTCACTGGTCCACGCAATAGGCCTGGGCATCATTCGTGTTAAAATGGGCCCGTAAATTCATGAAATACAAGCCTTTTCCCTATCATGCGTCCGGTACACCTCCAACACTACCGTATACAAGACTTGAGCAATGCGTTAGGATTTTACCTGATGCATGGCTCAGTGTGGATCAGTATAACTCAGTGAATGACAATTGACCAATCATTTTGCAGAGATTCAAAGCCCATTTTATACCACTCTTTAATCATTCTATCGCGGACTGAATATGGAGGTTTATACATTGGAAGAGAGTGGTCGTCTTGAAAGCTTTCAGTACCTACGGGATCATTTTAAGGTGAAATGGTGGTCAGTTTAGCAACAATATCATTGTATAGCACAGCAAAGAAACTTTCATCAAAATCAGGTGAAAATTAAAGACGTTGTGCAATTTCGAGGTATCTCTAATTACAAGAAAAAAAAAACCAGTTCTTCAACAGTCAATTTTGAATATGCAAATGGGAGAAGATGATGTCATGGCCTCATAACTTGATTTATAGTTTGTGCACAAATTCTTGAAGTTTCATTTCCTGCGAATATCTACAAATATGATAATGCTTCAGCTTTAAAACTCACTATACTATCTGAGTGCTTTTTTATTGTGAAATTATCCAGCAAGACATGGCACATTTGAAGCTTATAATTTGTCTTTTTTTTTGGGGGGGGGGGACATCCTTGTTTTCTTGGTTCACGATTAGTGGAAAATAATGAAGTAATGATATCGTATCAACTGTTTACAAACTTGAGAATTGTCTAACTTCCCTGATTTTTATCCGAGTACATGTTCAACTTGTCACTGCTGTGCTTGTGCAAGTGTACTGTTGCTTTTTAGACTACTTTTTAAATGATCGGTATCCTCCTTTAAGGCGTAATTCTAAGCGCGAATGACTTTTGATTTTACTGGGCGTATACTTATCGGACGCTCTCGAATCAGTATGCTCTATACCCATACTCGAAACTAATATACAAATACAGGATTTACTTTCTGTATTAGGTGAGTTTTCATAATTGTTTGAATGGTAGTAAAACTAGTCATTACTTCCAGTTAGTTATAGCGAGTGACATTCAATGTTTTAAATACACAAACAGGAATAAATGAATGCACTGGATACAAATTAGTTCCAATGGTCGTCTCTAGGTTGTCATTATAGAACGTTATGTAGGCCTATTGATACATATTTTCGACAATTATCAAAAGTGTCAATATAGCTTATTATAAGATTTTCTATGACAAGCATTGCAGAGGGAGAGCTTCAGTCTTTACACCCCTCTCCCGACTCTCGCATAACCCCATTAGAGCACTGTAGAAATTCACGAGTTCAAAACTGTACTTCAATATTTTTTTGTTTTTGTTTTACTGACTACTTCAAGGTGGCCAACCTGCCCCAGTTGTCGCTGTAGACACCTCAAAACCAGGTCAGGCCCCAATACCAAACATCCTATCCATCGATGCTGTGGAGCTGAGAGGAAAGGATAACTTAGTGAATCTCGTCATCTCGTGTCGAGTGAATTTGACAGATCAGCCGTTCCCGTACCTCCATACCTACACCATCGGCACTGGGAATACCATTCTCTCTTCGTCAAGCTCCGGATCAGCCATCCTCTCTCCACGCCCTAATGACTGTATTAACCTCACGTGCTCGGCGACCAATGGGGTTGGTTCAACCTCAGCCTCTCTATGGCGCTGTCCAAGGGGTAAGCATTGATGGTACAAAATTATTGTAGAGATAATATTATCTATGATAGAAGATGATTAAGTAGGGGTGAGCGTAATCGTGTTAGAATGTAAAACGCTCTTGAATTATGTAAAAGGAGAGTTAGGGCCATAGACCCCTAACGTGTAGCAAGGGGATCAAAGCAAATAGTAATAATATACAGAACACTGTCATTGGTGGAGGAAGATATATCACAACAACCAATCTTTATTTGACTTAATAATTGCTAGCTTTCATCCACGTAATATACTACGCTTGGACCTTCTCAAGCCGAATGATTCTTAGTAGTCATGGTAGTGGAAGAAAGCATAAAGGTAGTTTGAAGGCCTAATTTTGTGGTGATATAACGATAATTGTCACTACTCTGTTCTTACCAGGACTAGAAAAAAAAAAACACAACAACAACAAAGACTAATATTCTGCAGGATAATTTAACCCTTCAGATATAAATAAATGTTTTGTATTCGGATTCATTGTTATTTTTTTTTTGTCTTATTCCTATCTCTATTAATGACTATCTATTTTCTGATTAACTTTATTTTGTCGATACAAGTATTCATTAGACAACCTTTTTAGAGTGAATTTGCCTAAGATTGTTGTTGTCATCGCCTTTCATGATTATGTTTGTTTTATTTTAAATTGTTTCAACGATTTCTTCGCATTTTCAGATATAGAGAGATGTGAAAAGACAGACAGACTGAGAGACGATACATGTTCATTTAAATACTACACCAAACTTGTGTAGTATTCAACTTATGTGAATGGCTAGTAATAGCCATGACATTTTTAGGAGCGTATCACTCACTTTTACAGATGTTTCACTGGCTGAGAACCAAAAGGCCTTTATCGAAATAATTTTGGAGGCTATTGAGTTATTGTTATCATATTGTAGAGTTTCGTCACCTCTACATTATGGTGTCAAGTCTGAACAATGGATTTGCTTTTCAGTAACACTAAAAAATTCAAAACCACAATAACACTATTTACCCTATATTCAGGACAATGTTTACATTATCTACTACCTTTGATGAAATGAAATTAAATACATGGACATTTATTGCCTCGTAATCAATTACGCTCAAGTCTTACAATTTTATAGCGCCCTTTTGCTTCTCAGCTGACATTGTGACGTCAAAGAAAAGTTAATTGTACTTTTTCCTGGTGTGCTTTCACTACCCTTACCTCACAGATCCTCCGGCAAACGACATCCTATCAGTTACAATTGATTCTCGTGAAGAAGAAGACGGTGAGGAAATCGTTATCATCACGTGTCACGTGGATCAAGACGACCAGCCTTTCCCGCCAATACATACATACAAGATAGCAGTCGACGATAATTTAGTATCGATGTCACCATCTCCAACTTTTACCCTTGATCCGAAACCTTCGTCATGCATCGATGTTGTCTGCACTGGTTTGAATGACTTCGGAGAAACGATGAAGAGCGAGAGCTACTGTCCCATACCTGCAGGTGTGTATTCACCAAACATCATCCAATGGATTTCCTCCCCGAGATGTTATAATGTTTATTTCCTCACTATTATATTAAATTTGCAACTTTATATAATCAGTAACTGAACTATGTTTCTTTATTCCCTATGTTTGTCTCTTTGTCTTTTTTTCCTTCTGTCAACTGAAAACAATTAAGCAGTAAGACCATAATAAGCTTTCCTGTATTATATAGAGAGAGTAAAAAAAAAAAACCCAGAGAGAATGTTATTTGAATTGAGACGTCGTTTACACAACAGTAAGCAAACTAGATGGCGACAACTAGTTTGCCACGTCCTAAACCTCAATGATACCCGAGTCATTTACCTCGGTGACTTATTAATCTTGATTTACTTCCATTCTATTCCTTGTTACTTTCATTTATCACCTAGTTGATTTATCACCCATTAGTATACAGATTCAGACTTGTTATAATTTCCTTCACTGTATCAAAGCTGCTTTTAAAGGTAATGAAGACCAAAAGCTTTCAGATTAAAAGTGCGGAAAAATCTATATCACTGGACATCTCCTCTTATTGCGCTCACTAACTCTATGATCTTTATATAGATGGAATGCATTATCATGCACATAATTGTTATATCCAAATATACACATACAAATGTGAAATATAATTCATATGTCTGTTTTGTTGCTCTCATTTTACATTAATGAACAGAAATTAGTATCTATTCAAAGGTTGCTGTTGTTGTTGTTGCTTAAATCTAACAATTAATTCTTTCATATCACCAGAGGAGGGGCCTCAAGTACCACGAAGCAATATCCTCGAAATTCGAACCAGAGAGATCAAGGGAGAGGGGGGCACTGTGACTCTGGTCATCACCTGTCACGTAGACCTCTCCGATCAACCCTTCCCTCATCTCCACACCTACAGCATAGGGGTCGACAACCGCACGCTGTCGACGTCGAGCTGTGCCTCTGCAATCCTCTCATCGCTCGCCCACGGGTGCGTCAACATCACGTGCTCGGCGACCAACGGGTACGGGGAGACGGTGACGAGTCTGGGACACTGCCGCGAAGAAAGCCCTGCGGGTAAGGAGAGCCACAGATGTCTCTTGGTGTGTATGAGACTATGAGTTTACTTTCAAGCGAAATTAGTAGGCCTACATTTCATTATGTTTGCATAGAATTATAGTTACCACCTGAATTTCAATTACGATAATAAATCCACGAATTATGATGCTTTTGGAAGTATTACAATTTTGAGGGGTTACGGGAAAATACGACCAAGAATTGAAATTCAAGAACATTTAACAACATTAATATCTGTGGTTTCATCATTATCCATTCAAAATGGCAAAGCATTTTAATGGCATTTTCTGATATTAATATCAGGTCAAGTTCTGTCGGATTGTATATCCATTCTGCAATTGTTCCTTGGTAAGAAAGAAAATAAAGATACAATTCTCAAATCATACACCATGGCAAAATAGGTAAAGAAAAGATTAATAAAAGTAATTGTAGTCAAGTTTGTCTTGGCAGTATTTAAAATGTCTATCAATTTCGTTGAAAAAAAAAACACCAAACGAAAGATCTAAACAATCTGAGAAAGCGCGCATTATGGTTTCGTATTATTTTGTACTTTGTCACTATAGGGGGCCCGATAGCCAATCCTCATCGTAGCGCGCTGCAGCAGTCGTCGACCACGTACGCTCTTCTCGTCGTCATATTCATCCTCTCCATCATCACCTGTCTCACCGTCATCATGAAGAGAAAGGGCGTCTACTAAAAGCTGATGTCTATCAAGTTCATGTATAGATCTAAAGGTATGCACACGTGATTAGGACATTATCTTAAGTGAATCGACGTTCGAACATTTTGGGACGAATTTCATTTCTACGTTTCGAAAAGGAACACAGCCTCGTGCTGGGGATCAGAGCTCTTTGAAGGGAGTCAGCCATCTCATTCAAGGCAATAGTGGCAAACCAAAGTAGGCCAAGAGAACAGACAACCAGAAAACGGACTTTGAGCCAGCCCTCTCCACAGATTGAGCTAAGCGTCCAAAAACATTAACGACGTCGAGTGACATTCGCTTGAGAAATACTACCGAATTATGTATTTTCGATTTGGTTTGTCCTTCATTAATTTGGCAGGGGGGGGGGTGCGGGGATGATAGACAGAATAATCATTTATGTCATTAATGTGCAGTTGGAATCAACAATTTAAGTTTCAAATGCGGTTGACTAAAGATTTTGTCCTAAGTTTTCCTTTTGATGGAGCAAGTACAATGAGGGACGCCCTCTCCCTGTGTTACAAGTAATTATTGTGGCTTTCATGATTCCTATCAACTCTTTTACTGAGTGCTTATGATCTTTTGACATTGTTGTTGTCCACACAGGTTGAACGTGACCGCACAGATTGGACCGGATGACGCCCCCCACAAATCGACATCACGATTCGTCTTGCCTGACTGTCTCTTCACAGGAAATGGACAATGAAGTATGACTGAAATGCATTGTAAAGACGTTAGTCCTGGAAAACTCTACGAATTGTTCGAACACTTGGGGCTAGACGATGCTCACAAACCTAAAAAAAAATGACACCTCTGTAAATTGTACCTTCCTCATGTTTATTCTACGTATTATGTATACAAAAAAATGACGTTAGTCAAGGATGATTTTAGTCAATTTCAATTTGCACGGAAGAGGACGTACAGGAGGATTTCTTGTCGATACACCAGACCAAGCGGAGCAGTTGCTGATCAAAAGAAATCAGCTTATCTCATGGTTGGGTATTAATTTTTCTTAATGTCTGGATGCAAATTTCCAAGGGATACAACACAGTTACGTATGTAAGAGGTATTTTCCATATGGTTTTGTAGACCAAAATGTTTTCCTTCGGTGTTTTCAAGCTTCTGTCAGTCATATTTTCTTTCATTTCTTTTTCTTTTCATTTCATTTCGAACAACACAAAACATTTACATAAGCACGATAATACTACAAAATCAGTACGTTTTAAAAAGACAAGTACTGTGAACTGACAGTAGATCCTGGACAGTGGCCCTTGTGATTACAACGAATTAAAATGAAAACCATGAATAAAGAATGTATCAATACACAATCAGGTGTATTTTTTTCAGATGTCTACAATTCTCCGTCTGAACTTTAAATGTACATCCTTCCATATTTATTAAGTTTATATTCTGGATTGTTAATCAATGCTAGAAGTAACGTTCAATATTGCATAGAATCTACCCAGGCATTAATTTCATGCGCCATTGCCATAGTCTTGTTGTCGGTGTTTCTAAGATGAATTATTTCAAATTGTGAATTTTAGGTCCGTGAATTTTAGTTACATGATGAACTGCATCACGTACCCTGTTTCATTGATAGTAAAATTGTTGTATCGTTGGAATTAAAATAACAATGTCTGTGTTGTAATGCACTTATGTTCATGTACAATGATGATACAGGAACGTATACATTAAATCAAATCAAATCAAACTAAATCAAATAATGACTGGTCCGTGTTTACATATTTACAACCACTGATTTTTGGAAGTATAATAGAGACGAAATTATTAATTAAATAAACGCAGTAGTAAACAAAGAAGCACTGACAATTACACACTGTGACATGCCCACACCACTTATCATATGACATACGGATGTAGATGTCATCATCCAATACAGACGAATATACCATTCAGTTCACTCTATAAAAGTATCTCGTAGAAATATCTTACTATCTCATTTGTTTATATAGTGTATCTGCAATGTCTTTTCTAACGTTATAATGACACATGTCCACCTTAAAATCTTTATTCGAGTCATGCAATTTACTTTCCTTTGAATATGTTCATTGCTCGGAGGTACATTTCTGCAATTAAATTGCTTTCATTACGCAGGCTACAACATTTTGTGTGGGATTTCTTTTCACAAACATTTGCTGGAACTAGTTTTACTAAGGCATGACTGCTAACAAAATAAAATATCGTCATTTATTAGTATTCACCGATGAAAATCATTACATTGTAATATGTCAAGCATGTCTGTTAGGATATTTCTGTCACATTATGCTGATGCTTAATCAAAAATGATAGCACGGGTGGTGGTAGCAATGATAATGGCAACACTGATGATTTTCATCCTGATATTTACATAAACCGATGAATAATACTAACATTGATTCTTTTTTTTTTTACTTATCCACGATCCCGTCACCAAGGAAATTTATATTACAAGGTCTCTACAGTATCTCCAAGATTAAGAAAATTTATATCAAATTCGGTAAATGATACATTATTTGATGAGTGATGAGGACCCTGCCGGTAGTATCTGTGGGTCCCACCTTTTTGTTATCTTCAGTTTTTATTGTAACAGTTCTTCTTCTTCTTGTATACTGTCCAACACCCCTTAATAGGGGCCAACCGGACATTAAAGAAGTGAGTAACCTCATTTTATCAAAACATACTGCATTCATTCCTTTTCATATCTATTTCCAAACAATATACGTGAATATTGCATAATTATTACTTTCAATACTACAAAGCAATATTACTTCATGTGCGGCTACAGTTTGAACTTTCAACTGTGGCCCTTCCCCTGACTGGCTCAATGTTCTAGGCTCGTCACTGTTGAAGGTCATAACTATATCAACACTTCTAAAGATTAATCAATTTATTTGATGGCATCGTGGTATTCTAAGAACAAGATCACTATGACTATTGATCGTACGAACGCACTAGCTTTGCCGTAGGCCTACAGTCTATGATGGATTAAACAAAAAAAAAAAAATCTTCTCGTACTACAACAATACGCAACTTTACCAGTAACAAGAAAATGACAAACATGATTAGAAAACAGAGAACATGAAAATCATGGTGTAAGGTAACCCCCTCCTTAAAGAACATCCCCTTAACGACGGCAGGCGGGGGTTAAAACTCAGATGTCATTTTAATGACCACAGAGGGCGCTATGACAACTTTCACGACAACATTTTCTTGAAAAAGAGGGTCCGTTTGAGTGTTGTAAAACTGTTTACAACCCTTTACTTACTAGCCCTACAGTATCCGAGTTGCCAGCGGCAACGGTCAGTACGCTTTAGAAGTTACTGCGCTCGAACACACCCAGAAATATCCCTGTAACGGTGTCATCGATTGAAAGAGGTCCTACCAGAAAGGTTTCAGAAGAGGAACAATCCAGAACCTCTCCTGTACACCCATGCTCGCATCCGCCTCGGCGGAGATGTCATAATTATGCTCTATCGCAAGGATTAAGAAATGCATTAACAATAATTTTATGATTGTTTAGTTTATGAAAAATAGGGACACTAGACTCAAAATGAATGAAATTTGTACTTCTGTATGCTGTAAGGTGCACGAGCCAATTATTTATCACAAAAAAAAAAGAAAATCAAAGGTCGACTACTAACCCAAAATTATACGCTCACATTCCCAACGCACGTAAAATTTGGCGTTGATTTTTCATTTCATTTTATTTCATTCTCCTTTTTCCAACAAAACACAACACAGTATGAATTAGGTTATTATCACAATCGTATACACACAACTTACAAATGATATCAAATGATACAATAATAAAGTAACATTTTATGTATACG
This sequence comes from Diadema antillarum, assembly GCF_040938485.1. Lineage (NCBI taxonomy): Eukaryota > Metazoa > Echinodermata > Echinoidea > Diadematoida > Diadematidae > Diadema > Diadema antillarum. The sequence goes on along the minus strand of NW_027271947.1, from coordinate 86,144 downwards.
CAAAATAATATAAGTCTTTGTTTCAGTTGAAAAAAAGGAGAACTGAGAGGTCCACTAAAAAGCAAGCTTGTAGATTGTGAACCACTCAAGAAACTCTAACTAAATACTTATTTGTATATGCTGGACACAAGTATGATTTACACAAGACGGAAACAAACGGGAGACACACAATAACATGACACGACTAGACAGAAAGGTGGAAAATGAAATGAAGGAAGGAAGAAAGAAGGAGAATGCCTACACGCTGATCAAAGAAACGAAAGAGAGAATTGAAGAGGGAATTGAAGAAATTCTTTAAACAGCCGGTGGTTGCATACAGCTGTGTAGAAATTATAATGGCTATTTCATAAATTAATGAATTCAGAAATCAATTGATTGATGGTTGGATGATAAACTCTGTGGTTGTTGGAACTTGATTAACAAAAACGAACATCAGAGAGGGTTTAACAGAAAGGATTTCAACTTACGCTTAAAGGAATACAAAGAAGGAGAATTTTTTATTTCGCTACTTAATGAATTCCAAAATCTAGGGCCTGTGTATATAAATGTATTCTGAGCCAATAATGTTCTCAGAAGAGGTAGATGAAACTCAGAAGATTGTCTGGTGGGATAATTATGGAAAAATTGATTCCTTGCAAACATTGAATTGAATATACAGGGAAGTGCATTTGTGTTGAAATTAAACATAAACTGTCCAAGCTGAAAAAAATACAAATCTTTCATTTTTAAAATCTTATATTTAGTGAATAATGGATCTGTATGGGAACGTGGCGGGACGCCACAAATAACACGAAGTGCCTTTTTTTGTAATACCAGTAATCTATCTAGTAAAGTTTGATGAGCGTTACCCCATGCTAAAAGACCGTAGTTAAGATAAGGTAAAATTAAAGAGAAATATAACGTCAGCAAAGAAGACAATGGAATATGAAACTTAAGTCTATTAATGATTCCAATATTACGTGATATCATTGTACTTATGTTAATAATATGCGGCCTCCATGAAAATTTATCGTCTACTGTAATCCCCAGGAATTTTATATGAGATACGCGTTCTATTTGAATGTCATCAAAAATAATCTCTTTACGTAAAACTTCTGTAGAGTTACTAAATAACATATACTTAGTTTTCAAAAGATTAAGAGATAATTTGTTAGCTCTTATCCATTGGGTCACTTTTTTTAATTCGGAATTAACAATGTGCACGAGTTCATCTGGATTTTGATGTGAAAAGAAAACATTTGAATCATCAGCAAAAAGTATAAATGACAACACGTCGGATGATCTGCAAAAATCATTGATATAAATGATAAAAAGTAAAGGACCTAATAAGCTACCTTGTGGGACGCCACACTTAATGAATTCGAGACTTGAAACGTTCTCGTTCAGAGATACGTATTGTTTGCGGTTTTGCAGGTAGCTCCTGAACCACTCCAAGGCCTTCCCCCTTATCCCATAATGAGACAACTTGTAAAATAAGATTTCATGATTTATTGTGTCAAAGGCCTTGGAGAAGTCCAGGAATATACCAATAAGATGGGAATGATTATCAATAGTATGCGCTGCGTGGTCGATAAACTTCAAAAGGGCATGAATGGTACTGTGTTTTTGTCGAAACCCAAATTGAGAATTTGTAAAAACGTTATGAAAAGTTAAAAAATTAATTGTTCTTTTAAATATCAATTTTTCCAAAACTTTAGATAAAGATGAAAGCAAAGAAATGGGCCTGTAATTACTCATATCAGAACTATCGCCTTTTTTGAATAAAGGGAAAACCTTAGCTATTTTCATAAAATCAGGAAAAACACCACATGACAAATATAGATCTATTAAGAATATGTGAAAGTGGGTCAGCGATTGAAAATATAATTCCCTTTAAAATAAAATTACTTATGTCATCGTAACCAGCACTTCGCTTGTCATTCATTGCAGTAACAATATCAATACCTTCATATTTCGTAGTTGGAACAAAAAAGATAGAACTTGGGTTTGGTTGACCTAAAAATGTTGAAAAATGCGTATTTGACTGTGGTACCCTTCTAGCCAAATTCTCCCCAATCATTGAAAAATAAGAGTTAAAAATATTAGCTATGTCACTTGGATCTTCATATATTTTGTTGCCATATCTTATTGTTGTAATATTTGATTTCTTTTTTGATATATTCATGGCCTGGTTCAAAACCTTCCATGTATTCTTCATATCATGTTTATATTTTTCTAACTGAAACATATAATATTTCCTCTTTTCTAACCGTATAATCTTAGTTAAAGTATTTCTATAGGAAGTATATTTTTCTTTTGACTTCTCAGTTTTTTCCATTTTGAATTTATAATATAGCCTATTTTTCCTATTGATTGAACGAAGAAGAGATTTTGATATCCACGGAAATCTGGGGGATGTTTTATAATGAACTAACTTATCTTTTGATTTAGGTATATACTCATCTAAATAATTACTAATTATCCCTGAAAAATTGTTAAATGATATATTAACGTCATCACTATCGTAAACACTAGACCAATCAGCCCTTTCTAGGCTAGCACCAAGGCTAGCCAAATTTTCTGGTGTAGCTCTACGTCTGGTTGGAGAAAAACCAAATTTATCTACCGAATACCCGAGATCAAAACACGCTATAATAGGGAAATGATCAGTCATATCAGATAAAATAATAGAAGAGTTTAAAATTTGCAATACATTAGTGAAAACATTATCAAGAAGGGTGGCGGAATGATTTGTAACACGTGTGGGTTTCGAAATTAATGGCAAATATGAGGCTGACAAAAATATTTCAAAAAATTCTTGTGACGTATTATCGTCATTTTTAATCAAATCAATATTAAAATCACCCATTATAAAAATATTTTTATTTACCAACAGGGGATTTTTCAATAAATTTACAATACAACTCAAAAAATCTTTAGGATTAGAACTTGGGGGTCTATAAACAATACCAACAATAATGTTTTTATTTTGCGGAATGGAAATTTCCACAAACAAGGACTCTATAGTATCATTCATAATTTGTAATTCCTCACAAACAGTAAACTCAAATTTCTGTGATAAATAAAACGCAACACCCCCACCCGTCCTATTCACTCTATTATTGACAATTAACTCATAACCATTTAATGCGTATGGTAAATTAATATCAGAAGATAACCATGTTTCCGTTAAACCTATTACAGAAATTTGTTTTTTCATTTGATTACCTAATAATATCTGTAAATCATCAAAATGCTTATTTATACTCCTGATATTCAGATGTAACATTGAAAATGTACTTTCTGAAAAACTTTTGACAAGATCTGTGAATTGATCAACTGTAACATACTTTGAAGAAATATGGGAGGAATCATATTCACAATCGTAATCATCATATAAATCTTTCGAAGATAAATTAACATTATTGGCAATGAGGTTATCAAAAGTAGCGGAAGAACGTGAATTTATCCGACTTAATTCTGTAGGGGAGCATCTAAACAAATCATAGAGTTCATCATCATTAAGGGAATCAAACGCTGAATTGAGTTGACTAGCCATAAGGAGGAGCATAAAATCCAAAATGAAAGCATATCAACTGCCGGGGTTGAGGTATAAGATATTTTGACATACATGTAGGTGAAGCACAAACAATTCCGGTTTCGCGAATCGTACAGCGAGTAGGCAAATACACATAAACATAGAATTCTGAAAAAGAAGATAGGTGAGAGAGGACAAACATAAGGAAGATGACAGAGAAAGAAGGACAGAAAGACAACATACATACATACATACGCAAATCGTGTCGTAACATGAGAATTGAACATTGCTAGTCTCAAATCAGATAAATTTTCAAAGTAGGGGACAAAAAGGACAACTAAACACCGTTAACGGGTTTTTTTTAGTAAACAGTAGCAAACACGGAAAAGGTAGTCATGTATACGCAAAAAAGGGAAGAAATCAAATATATCAAACTATATTCCTTGATTATTGTGAGGTAATCAGAATCATATGTAGTGGGAATAAAACTTAACTGGATAACTTAATGGGACAGTCATGCATACATATAATACATGACTGTTCACATTATAAACAAAGGGTTCTTTATCCCAATGTAGTAGGCTGCATACCGGGACACAGGGTAAGTGACCACGACTCCATTAATGTGAACAGCATACAAATAGAACCTACCCACACGTAAGCTCAAACAAATGAAAAGTAGCCGTGAACATTCTTGGGGTCGATGAACGAATCACTATTGAAAAAGAAAAGAGCTACAAAGCCAGAAGTTTTAGGAGAGTGTTTACAGACTTAGAACATAACTGGAAAAAATTTCCCGGTGTCAGACAACCGTACACAGATCTCTATTATATAACATTTTAACACAACTGCAATCTGTTCAAATTAACATTATAACAGAACTGCATAACTATGAGATGCGTGTGTGTGTGTGTGTGTGGCAGGTTGACATTGTGATGCAAACTTATAAGGATAATAGCAATGAGAAAAAAAAATCAGATCGTTTGATTATATATGAGTCCATGATACAACGACCCATGCAAATACTGGGTTGTTTATAAGCAGAGGCTTACACGAAACAAGAATTTGCAAATCGAACTCACATGCCCGCATTCTCGAACAAAATTCTAACAACCAAAGGAACCGTATGACAATACATTTCAGAGGGACCCCGTCGTTGCAGTGTCACGAGGGGCAACCACGGCAGACAAAAACTATGGGGTAGGGTTCATAATCACTGATTAAAGAGCCGATTGCTTTGCCAAGGTAAGTAGATAATCATCAATGACAGGGACCAGTAATGATCGTATAAGTAAAAATACTACTTAAATGAAAAGGAAATTAAGAATGAACAAAGTGCAAATTTCCGAGGGCGTTCTGTAAATATCGTGTGATACAAATATCATAATTGAGGACGGACATTTCTGTGGCCTATTTATCCAGCTTTGCTGAACACCATGGAAAACTTTGAGAAAACAAAGTTACGGAGAAAATCGGCAGTAAGTCGCTTTGTACAATAGTTCACTAAAACGTGGATCATGTCTACCATAACTATAAATATAGTTGCGCTCGTGTATGGAAAAGAAACATTATATATTCGAGTTGCGGGGAAAAAGAAAATGATTGATGGCTAACGTTTCTGCATAAATGAAAGTAGACATGTCATTGAGAAAAAAAAAAGCGAGAAATATTCGTAAATGACATTCGTAATGTACACGTAGACGACCTAGTCATAAACGTGCGTTATGTGACTTGCTTTATAGATTGCACATGCACATCAGTTTTACGAGTCAACTAAAGAACTATTCCGTATACATTTTGTAATGGTGTAGTAGAAGATGAGTATTCCTATTTATAACTTCAAGTCAACTAGGACACTGCTATACATACAACTTACATCAAACAGATTTTATATGACATACTACATTCTTTTTTTCTGTCCGGGCTTATTGATACCAAGAAGATTGGTAAATAAAGAAAAAAAGAGGGAGGGGGTTGGGGAATGGAGGGATTTCTTCAGCAGCCCTGCACAGGACTGACGTTTGAATAGTTACAAACTATCCAAATTTTGTGGACGAGCGGCTTAGACCACGGGACATCAAAGCCGGTAAAATGGCAAATCATAAATTATTCCTTGCTGTATTGTTGTGCTGCATAAATCCCAACGCAGAAAAGCAGATTATGGAAATATTTCATTCGTTCTATTAAAAAAAAAAATGCCTGCATGGTTCAAAACGCCAGGTTCTTTAAAGGAGATTACCTTAGGAAGTAGGGATTGACAGTTGATTCGCACGTCATTCAAAACAACAATCAGAGTGTTAGCTGTTTGAAATTTGGTGAGCCATGCGATGTTCAATGTATGAATCCACAATGGCGCCATCTATCGTCAAATGATCTACCAATGTAGTTGTCTGCGTGTTGAAACAGTGACTGATCTCTATGATAGAGACAGTGTTGTAGTAGCAGACTGCTGAGTTTGTTTGGATTACAGAATGGACCTCCACTATACAGTTGCATGTAGCAAAAGGCTCTTTAGATAAAAAATTCATTCCAAAGAAAATTGTACCTAATCTAAGGCTTACCTCTGCTAACTCTATAATTATTGCATATCATTTTTTTTTTCATAATCTGATTTTCATAGGACTTCGACGTTTGAATAGTTACAAAATCAAACAACTTCTATGGTTGCCATATCCCAATTTTGTTGACGAGTGGCTTGGACCATGGGACATCAAAGCCAGTGAAATGCCAGATCATATTCCTTGCTGTATTGTTGTGCTGTGTAAGGCCCTACGCAGAAAAGCAGATTATGAAAAATTTAATATTTCATTCCTTCCATAACAACTGCCGGCGTCGTTCAAAACTCCGGGGTCTGTAAAGGAGATTACCTGAGGAAGTAGGGGTCGACAGTTGACTCGCTGCACGTCAGTCAAAACAATAATCAGTGTGAGCTGTTAGAAATTTACTTTGGTGAGCCATGCGATGTTCAATGTGTGAATCAACAATGGCGCCATCTATCGTCAAGTTATCTACTAATGTAGTTGTCTGCGTAAGGACTGTCACTGATCTTTATGATAGAGGCAGTGTTGTAGTAGCTGAGTTCGTTTGGATTACAGAAATGACCTCCACCATTGCTAACGGTTGCATGTAGCAAAAGGTTCTTTAGATATTGAAGAAATCATACAAAAGAAAATGTATAAAAACCATTTCTTAAAAATAAAACTAAGTACGACGATCTCCTCCAGAATTTGAGCTTTTAAAATAGTACTACAATATCTTACCCGGAGATGTTGGATATGTTTGTTTGATTATCAGGTATGATTTATGCTATCATCATACATTTATGTAAACCTGCTCTTGGTCAACAACAGCTATCTCGTTTCAAGACGTGTAAGTTGACGTGGAAATATATCGCCCTCTACTATGTCGGTTTTCAAACGGATGAAGACTCATCCTTTTCGACACAGTCAGATAGCTTGTATACGAGGAAGTAGATAGACTCATCAAACATGCAGGACGAATCTGATTACAGTGCTAACCACATTAGCCCCAACACTGTTGCTTTCTAAGTAAACATGAAGAGACGTGTTGCTAATGTGTTATGATAGGAAACAAGCTTAATTATTATGCATTGATATCTGAGCTCCCTTCAAACCAACAAACACCAGCTACATGAGACAGTGCTTGCTTTTCTACAAATTGATCTAGATGAAACATGAAACCTATCATGCTATATCATTTCTTCTTTTCACAGTGAACGTCTTAAAAAAAAGGAAATCTAACCTAGAATTGTGCGTAAATCTGCGTGTATTTGTGTGTATGTGTATTATGACATTTTCATAGAATTTTAAATCACTTTTGTATAAATGGTATGATTTATGAAAATGTAGGTGCTTATTTTTGCTCATACTCGGTTCATTGTAAAAATGAGGCTAATATTAAAGGAACTTCGAATAAAGAATATCATAAAATATGTGTGTGTGTGTGTGTGTGTGTGTGTTTGTGTGTGTGTGCGTTACTGTGGACAGGGATGGGCTCTAGGTGGGTACAGGAGTGCGGGATTGGTGGTTAGGGTCGATTTAGGGACATGGGTAATTTATTGTTTTGATGAAAAAAAAAATAAAACGTCGTTCGGTCAACTGAAGTATGTATGGAAATTTAGCTTAGCGCAGGTTTTTTTGTCATGTTTTCATTTCATTTGTCTAATTGGTGCTGTTTAAGCAGAAGTTTTTTAGTTTGATCACGTTGATCAAGGTGAAGAAGATGGTGACATCAAACGGAATTCGAATATGAAAAGTGCGTCTGTGTGTCAGTGTGTGTTGATTACAGTCGTAATACATAGACGGAAATGACATCTAAGCAGCCAAAGTTGCATCGCATCTACACATTGTATTTGAAATCAGGATGTATTAATGACACCACGGTTAAGTATGCACACGTATCGTCTCAGAATAAAACAGTGAAAAATCCCATCCCGAAAAAGTTCTATGAGAAAATGGAAGGAAAGAATATGACACAAATAGAGACAGTGTTACTTGACATTCTTTCGGGTTCATCTTTTTTTTCCTTGTGATTCTACTAAGAAAATTCCTATGGTGGGTGAGCAGGAATTATTTAAGAGAGAAGCATACAAGTGTGCCGCGGATTGATACAAGGAACCACTGCGTAAAGCAGTTACTGCTGTCCTCTTGATGGATAGGCTACACACGACGTCGTACACACCCTCGCACTTCGGCTTATCTAAAGCGTGCTGTCCTATCCTGTAGGTAGGTCATTAGTGCCAAGCTGACCATAACATACGAATTGGAACTTCGACGAATTTCCTCCAGCATCGTCAACACAACAATCTCGTGTCTTAAAGGTTATCTCATAAATGGTGATTTCCTTTTTTTGTGCAAAGAAAATATATTGTTTTCTATGTTATCACTTCTACCCTTCAATTGAAGTTTTAGCTGTTTGGTTTCATCACGCAGACTGAATGTCATGACTTTAGCATTTAATATCATTGCAGCTTGAATTACTGACGATGAAATTCAATGTTCATTCTTTTTTGCCTTTTAGATTGACAAATCTTTACGAAGATGGTGGAGATGATGACTGACCTAAAAATGTTGTTCGTTCTTGGAATATTTTTCTTCGCCATTCACAATGCTGGTAAGCTATTCACATAATGCACATACTGCAGTCTCCTTGTACAACGTATCATAATGATTCCATTAATGTTTGATGTAAAATAGATTGATTTAAAATTGTTATGTCTTCATATTGTAACGTGTACAAATATAAGTTAGATTTCTCTAGATTTTGCTAGGAAAATTTGAAATCCAATACATTATAATGGAAATATAAAGAGGAAGATTTAGATGTGTATGATGGAAAACTCAGATTGGTATGATGTATATTGTCTTATAATCATGAAACGACATATTCATCGGTAAATGCAATGAATGTAATGTAGAACATTTCATAATTTTGTAATGTAAATTGTCAATTCAAATAAGAATGTTATTGTAACAACATTTCTAATATTATTGGATCCACAAATTTCTGATGCCGTTTTCATATTGTTCATGCAGGCGGGACTAGTGTGACATTAGAGGTGCCAAGTCCTCTAACACCAGACCAGGAAGTTACAGCTGTGTGCACAGGCGAGGAGGTGTTTGGAGCTGAAGACGCAGTCTGGTATATGAATGGCGTTAGGATAACAAATGGCGTACAGACAACCAGTTCTGTGAATAGGCTAATCAACTATGAAATAGAGGGTCTGAAGAATAAATGAAACAAAGCGTCAGTCTTATACACTTTTATCATTGTGCCGATAAAGACATTACTTTTATCAACATCATATTTTGATTCGAAAATCTCTAACAGTTTTAGCGATATTTTATCACAAATGTCACGATTTTGGTTCCATTTTCTGCCCTCTTCCATGCCAACCTACTCTTGGAACTTTACCAAGACACACTCGTTGTTCTTCCGGATTGTGACGTCAAATGACGAGGGGAGATCCCTCCTCCAGATCTGGAAGGGATTACTGCCCTGGCGACAGTGAAATGAAACGAAAAAAAAAAGTAAAAGAAAAGAAGAAGAAACCCTCCGGCCTTCTCTTTCCGTATTGTGAAACACTCTTTTAGTCCTTACTTTTGGCAGCCCTATTTCTGAGCTACAATAACACACCATCAGCCCTACGTATTGGAACTTATATTAATTTACACATGCACACACACATACATATAATGTTATTTATGTATATATCATATATATATATATATATATAAATACAAGAATAATTATTGTTAAAGTTACTGTTAGTGTATAACAAGTATATAAAAAGTTGAGGATAATAATAGTATAATATCTGTAATATCTATAGCATCTATAGCATCTATTTATATATGATAATTAACGGTCAGTTCATTTTCTTATCTCAAAGTCAGACCATCATCAGATAGAGAAAAAAGAGAGAGAAAAAACAACAACAAAAAACAAACAAACAATTTCCAGTCATACCTTACTTGATAGATAACAAAGAATAAAATAAAAGTTATGCTTAAATGATGCAACATTTTCTATTCTGTTTGAAAACTTTATTTGTAAATATGTCAAATGTATATGAATGCAGGTAACTCGTTCTGGAATCATACCTTTCATTCAAGTTATAATGTAATCAAAACAAAAATATGAACTTAGAATTGTATATTATAAACACACTTTCTAAGACAGTTTCATGCCGATACACGCAAGAATAATTAGGGCCTACAATTTTGTAGTGCATTAATTAAATATAAATTTTCCTTTAAGAGCAAAGTATGAAGTGCAGTGTATCATTTCATGCAAACCCAAAGCAACAAACACACAGACACAACACACACACACACACACACACACACACCACAGAAACGTATAAATGCAACAAAGCTTATCGGCCGTTTCTGTTTAATTTTCGATCCGCGCGACATCATTTGAAAACTCAATGTCGACAACTGATATGACTGATAAGAACAAAAATAAAACAACAACGAAAACCCCGGATGTGATTCATGCAATGCCAAGGTCCCAAGTTCTTCCGGATGATAACATTGTACTCTGGCATAAGACGGAAGTCAACTCTGCCACACATATCATACAGCCTTCCTTTATTTCACTCCTACGAGTTCGTCTTTAGTATTTCTGTCATTAAATGATGGGTAAAACACGCAGGAGATATTCATGAAAGGATATACATGAACACCGTTTATTAGGAGGACTTCTGCAAACCAGAAATGAAGACCGATTCACGTCAATCATCATCCCGGTGGAGCACAGCCTTGCAGGCAGAAACTGGCTGGCTGCTCAGCAGACAACCTACGATATTATATTCTAGAATGACCGGATAAATGTGTGAAAATGAAATCTCACTATTATTAGGCCCGTGACTGGGACACTCGTGTAACCAGGTAAGCAACAATTCGACAAAGGTGCTTTTTTTGTTGGAATATGCAGCTAAAAAGATCATGTTTTACCACAGGAAAGAGCTGTCAAATTTCGTCATGCTAATATGCATCGTCTATGCGTTGACATGTCGCACTCATTGTGAATCAATCTCTGGTGTATCAACACTCTGTATTTTATAAGAAATAGAAATTAAGTCGTTGTGTTATGTGCAATTTATCATATTTTTCTTTTACTTGCGTGTCTTATTTATCTGAAAAATATCACAATCACGGGATATTTCAAATTTTTCGCAATTTATACAGTAATCGGAATCAATAACATGGTTCTACCTCAGACAACCCAAAACGGGTAAACGTAACCAATTATTGATTGTTGTTTTTCGTATTTCTCCTCAGAAATGTTCATAAATGCTTCGAATCGTTTGACCAAACAGTAAAGGTTAGACGAGTAAGTGTTTTATTTCTTTTTACCCCACTTAAAGTAAAATGGAGGAGGAGTAACCTCAAGACGGAAATGAACTGAAACCCAGATGTAGCCGAAAGAAGATGTTTTACTCTCTAAATCACTAAAAGAAACTCGCATGTCACATCGAATGACTTCAGAAGGAGGAGAATATATTTGTGTACCTAAAGATACATTTCTAGTTCTCTTCTCGATGGTGATGTCAACAATTCAATGACGAACTTTATTAGAATTCGGGACAAAGACATTTGGCTGACACAGTCCCACCAATAGCGGTTTGTCTAGTTGAAATAGAGTCAACCGAAATTAAATTTACCTTATCACACAGTGGTGGAAATCAGACGCCTTCAATTCGTTACCTTGTAACTATGAAAACCATGGCATTTGGAATTAAAATGATAAACACATTTTCCTCAAAGCTGGAAAATGCAGTCCGTAATTGACGATCTGATTCTGCCACAGATTAGTGTGGCTTCATGCTGTCGTCTAAGGCGCTAGCATTTGTATTAGGTTGAATTCCCTTTCCAAAATGGATTTTGGAATATATGTAGCTTCATCAAGCTTACAGGACCGAAATATGTTTTTATTAACTTTATTTCTTTAGAGAGATAAAAGAAAAACTCTTATTGATTTTACATTGACTTCTATAGAAATAATCTCCTATATTTCTCATGAAACGGCCAATATCAAAACCGACAAAAATGTTAATCTGTTTATCTAATTATTTCCTGCTTTTCGGCCTCGATGTGTATCAACACAAAACCATTATATTTTCACCTAAAGGGACATTTAGTGATACCTATGGTGTTATATAAAACAAGGTTTTTTTTTTTGCCAATAATGTACCACTTTTGGGATCAGACATCACGGACATACTGTATGTGCGACACTCTCGTTTATTCAGGGAAGAAAACGTTACGCTTTAAACGGCCTGTCTACGGTATACCTAGCGAGACCTAAACAATTTGGCATCATAGATATTTGCTCGCTGAAACATGACTGCGTGATACTCATGAAATGAATTTATATACCAAGGATATTTGAAGATCCACAAATGTAATGTAAAGACACAAGCGCAAAAACTCTGATAAAATACGAAACATTTTTTCTTCCCAAATTCCTGGCGTTTCACTTAATTAAATATTTCTTACATTTGCACTAACTGTGAAGTCAAATGGAAGAGAGACAGGAGTAAATTGCGTTTTCCATCTTTCTTATTCGCAGTAAAGCCAAAATCACTATTGCCATCGATACTGGATGAAAAATATCAAGAAAAAAATGACCAAATTGTGAATATTTCTTCTGCACTACACAGTGTCTGCGACTGCTAAAAATGTACGTTTCATGCTGTTAATCAATTGTCTAGTAAATGCATATGTTGTAGGACTTAATCTATAGCACCCTGTAGACAAAATGTTTTATATAAACAGTAATTAGGTTCTCAAAAGTACTTCGACAACCCAATAAAGAAAAAAAATACAAAATTGCTGTGTACATTTTAATGGCTTGTCAATGTATCAACGGCGAGTTTTATTGTTTATAAAGAAGATAACAGCAAGTGGTCTTTGATAGACTGAGAGTAAATGAAATCTCTTTTACAGTGCAGCCCCCATAGAGAATATTATAATGTGATGATACGGTGAAAAGTTGCAATGATGGGTTTCTTTAGCTGGGACGGAAGTAAAGTGGACCTCTGCCATAACAGTTTCAATAAAGATAGTAGTTTAACGCTATTTACCGAACACACAACGAAATAGCGAAGCACGTTTTCAAAATATGCGCAATAGTCATATCAAACAACACATAATACTCTAATCCTTCATTCAGATCCTAAGGTTATTGTTCTTTAAATATGTAACAAAATATTTCAGGTTTCTACGTCTTGGTGTTACAACAGGCAGGTTGAAGTAATCCCACAGCGGTCTGCCTGAATTATTACAACTTCCGCGGCACCCACTGCTCGAGGCCGTGTGATGGCAAGACTGGTGAGTAACACGACTAGTACTTGGAATAGTTCCAAATTCACTTTCAAAACGTTATGAAGTTGAACCTGTCGATACGTGTTTTTGGTCTCCCGTACATGATTTCTGCTTTCTTTCCTTCTTTTTTGTCTCTCTTTCTCTTTCTCTCTCTCTCTGATCGTCTCTTTTGGTTTCTCTTTGTTGGTGTCTTTTCTGTTTTTATTATACATACTAACTACAATACATATGCAAACAATATATATATGTTCATGAAGAGTTATCGCAAAACAAGTTTGATTCTTGTCAAGTTGAGATATTTGCGATTAAACCGGCCAAAAGCGGACGAAATAATGAGAAAATATTTAATATTTGCAATCAAATGTTTAAAAGATCCCAATGCAACAAGTGAGGTTATAAAGAAAATGTTTTATTTTGTTCTATGTAATGATTGATTCATCTTAAACTGTTTGAAAATGGCGATTAGCTCGTTTTGCGATAAAACTCTTCGTATAGGATCACCCAGATCAAAGCCACGAAAAGTATGTTAAAAGGATTTCTTACTCTTCTACCTAGTTTAAAAAAGTAAACTCTAGGCCTTTAAATGATGTATTACTCCGTGAAAAAAGGACAATCCTATAACCAATTCAAAAAGGGAAAATAAGAGAGAGAGAGAGAGCTTTATAAGAGCTGCGGTTTCACAGAAAAGGGAGAAAATAGGAATTACAGATTACAGTCACTCAGGCATGCTGAGCAGAATTTGATGGAAACGTGCTTTATTTACCAGTACAAGCCAATCTTATAAAACAAGAAAAAATATAGATATACATGCATAAATTTATATAGGCTGCATCCGTCTGCTACCATATACCCTGATCTTTTCACCTGTAACAATTTTTTTTTTAGATTCAACGACAAATTACTCCGGTATCATTCCTGGCAAATGAAAGTTACTTGTATCTGTTTTGGTACCCATTCAAGACATTACATTTTAATCAATTTAAATTTCAAATGAAAATCCAAAAGTGAAATCCATATTCTTTTTTTTTTTCAGAATGAATGTGTCAATTTGAAGCAGTAGATTAGAAGTAAACAAGGAGACATATATTGATAGTTATTTATTGCAGGGATTGTATAGGATCTGTTCAAGCACTGGATTGAAATGTACGTCGCCTCTTGTGTATTGAATAAAATCTCATTTCCCTCATTAACGATACATTTTTTTCTTTTACCGCAACCTAGCACCAGCCCTGTCTTCATCAGAATAAAATATCATACTAGCTAATAACATTGCAGTTTGTAAATTAGCCCTGTCTCATATTGATGTTTCGTTGTTCACACGGTTCGCTAATCCGAAAAATGAAAAGGGGTTTGTTATTTAGAATTTTCGTTCATTTATTTTTTTTGAAAGTGCGAAAGTCAAATTGGGTTTGCTAATCCGCACATAATATCATGTGACGTTATTCCGAAAGTTTGTTATTCCGAAGGTTCGTTTATTCTAACAAAAGAAGACGAGGAAGAAAAAAAAAAGGGATGATATGGTTCGTTAATGTTTCATCAAAACGAAAAGAATATGCGAACTAAATAACCATATTTCGTCTTTTTTTTATTTTGAACACAGAACCTTAAAGAACCTTTAAATAACGAACTGTATCCTGTAAAATTCACTACCCATTTTTGTAGAGAAGACGCAAGAATTCTCGTCTTTGATAGGGAATGTATCATTTTTTCAATGTTTTTTATATTTACTCAATATCTTCTTATGATTTAGGGTTAGATGCACTTCCCTCCCCTCCCCCCCCCCCCCCCGTTTCGTAGCCCCTGTATCCACCA
The DNA here is from genome assembly GCF_040938485.1 of Diadema antillarum. NCBI lineage: Eukaryota > Metazoa > Echinodermata > Echinoidea > Diadematoida > Diadematidae > Diadema > Diadema antillarum. The sequence continues at coordinate 70,961 of NW_027271947.1, read as the reverse complement.
GCAAACGAACAAAAGTAATAGAACATGAAAGAAAAATAAAGTCAGGGATCAAAAAAGAAAGAGACCACCTGAACAGATGGCTGGAGATATTTTTTTTTTCGTCGACGACGACCAGAACCAGCTGAACCGAATAAAGCGCCAGCGGAAACCGGCGACGTCTGTTTTTTTTTTTTTTTTGTTTTGTTTTTTTTTTTTTGTTTTTTTTGTTAAAGAGGTACCGGAGTCCTCGTTGGAATATAATTTGACGACGATATTGGGCAGATATTAATCATACGATCTAACAGAAGGAATACTAATTGAGCAAAATCCATGAACAAGTACTTATTTAAAAACATGTGCGTTTACATACAAGTATTAAAGAGTAAGCCTAAGTTCTGTTGTCACATTTTTAATACAATTTTTATCTGCATTTCATATTCGCTTACTGGTCACATGAAAAGAGTAGATTAAGCTTCATATCAGCCAATGGAACATCAATACCGACATGCAACACGTATGACTTATTGAAGGTATTGAGCCTAGCAGCAGAACTATTGCACCTTTTTCTGACCTTCGTATGCTACTGAAAACGACACCACGGACTTTTTTTTGTTTGTTTGTTTTATGGCATTCTCTATTTGAATTTCATCGAGTATCAGGTCGATGTTAACAACAAAATTAGTATGAACAAAAATAAGCAACTGTATTCTTGTCTCATGTGCTGCTGAATATTTTTTTCTCAACATACAGTGCAATTATGTATACCATACATGATTTTTTTTTTTTACAAATCAGACTATGTATATAAAAAATTACATAAAATTCTGCATGACTCTCAGAAAAAGCAATCTTGATCAACTGAATCAAACCAATCCATATCTGCCTCTTTACACGAAAACTTGTGCTGCACACACACACACACACACACACACACACACCAATCAAATTTTCTTCAACACGTATGCAAACTGATACAATCTTGTCTTATAGGGCGTTACTGTGTAGTCATTGGTTCATTATCATGACTTTATTGCTTTTATCTATTTGTCAATCTATCTATTGTTGTCAGTGCGCCTTGCCAACGGGAATGATGAGAGAGAGGGTCGAGTTGAGATATTTTGCGACGGGCAGTGGGGTACGGTGTGTGATGGAGGGTGGGATATTAAAGAAGCCCACGCAGTTTGCAGACAGCTGGGTTACACATCGGCTGCATCGGTGCACTCAAACGCACACTTTGGGCAGGGTTCCGGTCCCATTTGGCTTGATTACTGGACGTATTGCCCGACTGGAAGCGAAAAATCCCTCCTGGAGTGCGACCGATATCCATGGGGCTGCTACCCGTCTTACTGGGCATCCTCTTGTGGTCATGACGACGATGTGGGAGTGCGCTGTGCTGGAGAACGTAAGTTTAATCTCCTGCCATATTTTATTTACTACAGTTTCCTCTCACTCATGTTCTGATTTTACTTCATCAACAACAATAACGAACAATAAGACCGGATCACATCTAACGGCCTTATCTGAAAACGGATATTCGGTTGTAATACAATGGACACTTATGTTCCTATCAATGTTACCCAAAAGTAGAAAATTATATCAACTGAAGAGGTATGATTATTTTGTTTTCGAGTACAGCTGTACAAACAATATACAACACACAAATACATTATGTGCACAGTTCACCCTGTACACATGTTTGGTCATATCCCTGCTGGAAAGAACACAATGTCCCACAATGTGAAACATATTGCGAATCAAAGTGTGGACATATTTTGGACACAGTGATTTTTTTTTTCACCCATTTAAAGTCGTATTTATTTTTGTAAATGTGAATACGTTGCTATGGGAATACCCTGTGAAAATCACACTACCGTTTAAAATAATCTTCACACTCTGAAACTTATAGAGCGCTTTCCCATACTCGGCTATATGAACACAATATGAACACACTGTGGGACATTGTGTTCTTTCCGGAAGGGTATACATGATTTGAAAAAAAAAAGTTGTTTCTATTGTTTGAAATATATTCTTTTTCAGCATTTGGCGTTTTTCTAATGCTTTACAGTATACAAAAAGTAATATAAAAGTATATGAACTGTATATTTAACAACTAGTAAAGTTAGTACAGATATGAGAAATAAGCAAGAACTGAAAGACATATTGGATTCTTTAAAACTATACATGCTTGTGATTTGTCGTATTCCATTATAACAAGTTCACATCTCTTTCACCTTAATTTCCCTTGTATTTGATGTTTGTAATTATACGAAATACACACTCTGTTGTATTTCCAAGGCAATCCAAGCGCTGTGGATATCTATTACGCCAACGTGACACATTCACAAGGTTTTTCCTACGGTGTTGATCGCTTCACATATTACGACATAAGGAGTGAGTTGACCTTTACCCCCACTTCCGCCAACGACGGTGAACTACTGCAGTGCCATGTGTATGGCGTTGTGCGGTCGGTGACCATTCAGCTTATTGGTGAGTCGCTCATTAATGTGTAGCTGTATTCCGTACTAGCCCACCTTAGCACCCTTTCGACATTTACACGAGAAACACGGTTACATAAAACTTTAAATAGCTATTGTGTGACAAAATTATCGTATATCTGTAAACCTTCACGTAGATGCATCTTAGCTCTAGCATGCATTGTTTCAAACGGTAGTTCGTAGGAGCTAGCTTTTTGAATCTTTACATTCTTATCTTATCAGTGCATCTTGTCAGTACGCGAGGTTCTGTTCGAGCCGGGTTAGCTCTCTTTTGATATACTTAATTCAGTTTTATTTTTTACGGGGGACGGAATGTTGATAGTGAAAATGCTGTGCACAGAGTATACAAAAGGTCTGTAATCCGAAAGATTTGGATTCGTTTCTAAAGAGCAACATTGTCTAGTACAACGAGGAAGATTTTATCAAAATCGGATATATAATTAAGGAAATAAGGCGCTTTTGAAACACCAATAATTTTTACAAAACTTTTGGAACAGTCAATCTATTGTATGGATATGCATATAGGTGAGTAAATGAAGTTATCGCCCTTTAACTTGTACAAGAAAGCTGAGAGGGATGATCGAAAGCTTCTAAATCACTACTCTCTATACGCATACGTCAAATGCTGTATTTAATTTGTGTTAAAGGTCCTTTGTCACTATCATTGTTTCTATGGAAACGTCCATTATATGCCATTCATCTTTTTTTAATTAACACAAACAATTATTATAAGGTAATTTAATGAATACGAAGATTTTTAGCGGTGTACTCTAGATTGCCATTGCAAACACTTAATAAATAACAACATAGATTGATCAAAAGTGTAACTCTATGACGAAGACTGCACTTGGATAGCTCCAGTCTTTACACCCTTCACCCAACTCACACATAAAAACGTCAGTGCAATATTGAAATCAAAACTATATTTCCATATCTTTTCTGTTCTACTGATTATCACTAGGTGGCCAACCTGCTCCAGTTGTCGCGGTAGCCACTTCAGCACCAGGTCAGGCCCCACTTCCAAACATCCTTTCCATCGATGCTGTGGAGCTGAGAGGAAAAGATAACGTAATGAATCTCGTCATCTCGTGTCACGTGAACTTCACCGATCAGCCGTACCCTTACCTCCACAAATACACCATCGGCACTGGGAATACGACTCTCTCCTCATCAAGCCGCACTTCAGCGATCCTCTCGCCACGCCCTAACTACTGCATCAACCTCACGTGCTCCGCGACAAATGGGGTTGGTTCGACTTCAGCCTCTCTCTGGCACTGTCCAAGGGGTAAGCAGTGAAACTACATAATGATCTTCAAAGAGATAAAATTTGAAAAAGTAGGCGTATTCCCAAAATGCAATCATGGCAAAGTGGAATTACTCCTGAAATTATGTAAACGGGGGTTTGGGCCTTAGACCATCAACGTGTAAAGAATGGATCAAATGGTAATACTATGATAATGATGATACAAAGCACTTTCGTTGGAGGGGAAAAATATCACAGCAACCAAACTTCATTTGACTTCCTAGTCTTCTACTTTGTACCGTGCTTGTACCTTCTGAAGCCGAATGATTCTTAGTAGTGGACGAAAATTTAAAGGTTGTTTGAAGGCCCAATTTAAGGGTAATATAAAGGTAATTATCACTATTCTTTTTTTTAGCAGTACTTGTAATAAAACTCATACTCCGCTGGGTATTTTACACCTTCAGATATAATTAAAGTTGGTGAATTCACTTCCATACTTTCAATTTTTCTTTCTGATTAATTATTTTCAGATTTACTTTATTTTCTCGATGCGAATGTCATTAGATAGCATTTTAAGGGTGAATCTGCCTATGTTTTGATGACATTACCTCTGATGGTTATGTGCGTCTCATTTCAAATTGTTTCAACGCTTTCTTCGCCATTTATTTTTAAGATGGATAGATAGACCGACTGAGAGACGATACATTGTCATTTACATACTACACCAATTTTGTGTAGTATTAAACTTATGCGAGTGGCTAGTTATCGCCATGCAATATACATGAAAGTATTACTCACTTAAAAAAAAAAAAGTTTCCTTGGCTGAGAACCAAAAGTAATTTTTCCCAATTTTGGCGGGTATTGAGTTATTGGTATCATATTGTTTGCTTTGGTTTCCTCTACATTATGATGTCAGTTTTGAATTGTTTTAATTTCAGTAAAACGTTAGAATTCAAAACCACAATGGCACTATTTACCTTATGTTCAGAATAATGCTTATATCTATCTACCCACTTTCTTTAAAAAAAAATTATTTCATGAAAATTGATTGTTTCGTTTTTGATTACGCTCGTGTTTAAATACGATAGCAACCTTTTGGTTCTCAGCTGACATTATGACGTCAAAAAAAATTAGTTATGTTATATCCTGACATGACCTTACTACTCCTTTCTCACAGATCCTCCGCAAAATGGCATCATGTCAGTTACAATCGATTCTCGTGAAGAGGAAGACGGTGAGGAAATCGTTATGGTCACGTGCCACGTGGATCCAGACGACCAACCATTCCCGCCAATACATACATACAAGATAGCAGTAGACGATAATTTGGTATCGATGTCACCATCTCCAACTGTGACCCTTGATGCGAGACCTACACCACTATGCATCAATGTTGTCTGCAATGGTTTGAATGACTATGGAGAAACGATGAAGAGCGAGAGCTACTGTCCCATACCTGCAGGTATGAAGTCACCAAACTTTATTCAATGAGTTTCCTCCTCCGGATGCCATAATGTTTATTTCATCATATTATTATCAACTTTATATGTGACTCTGCATCACAAAACCAAGTAAACGTCGCCAGACATGAATTTTTAGTTAAGAGCAGATTCTGAATGAGCAGACATTAAGCATTAAAATGATATATAACTCAATACAAATGGACTCTGCTAACCTATCTAAATATTGGAAAAAAAAGCACTCACTCCGGAAAAGTGTGAACTGAGAAAAGAGGCTCTGAAGTAGAGGGTGTATTCAAGTGCTTAATCTTCACCAAGCCGTGCTACCTGTACGATGAATGGGATAGACAACAGGATGTAAACTACCAGAGCAACAACAATGAAGGAATTTTCAGATTAAGTTGAAATTGAGCACGCTTTATTAACATATTCTGTTCATGGATAATGCTAACTTTCAAAGCAGTAGCATCATCTTTTCTTAAGTTATTAGAGTTGAAGGTTGAGAGTGTGCAAAGTGTTTTAAGAAATGAAAAGGGAACTCTATATGCACACATAATCACATTATTCTACAAAAAGAGTATTCGAGAAAAACTGCTAAAAACACACTTCTTGGGTTTTTTATGATCGCAAACTTTAGCATATTGTAGAAGAAGACTTGCTCTTTCAGAAAATATGAAAAATCAAGACCACGTTAACCCATTTCACCTATTGTCAGTCCTCACACATAATCAGTGCGTGCGACTTTTTGTTGGTTTTGTGATGCACGGTGACATAATATAATCAGTATAAGACTAAAATATTTTTCTTTCTTCTCTATCATCGTCTTCTTTTTTTCCCTTCCTGCTAATAACTAGTTATAGCTAGTAACTGAAAGCAGTTAAACGGACAAGACCATAATAAGCTTTCCTGTATAGACAGAGAGAGAGAGAGAGAGAGAGAGATAGAGACAGAGACAGAGACAGAGACAGACAGAGGATTTATCTACCGCTATATTTTTATTACCCTTGATTTACGTAAATTAATTTATCACATACATGTACTTGATTTATTACCCATTAGTATTCAGATTCCGATTTTCTATAGTTTCCTTTACTGTACCACAGCTGCTACTAGAGGCAATCAAGACCAAAAGCTTTCAGATTAAAAGTGCGGGAAAATCGACATCACCGGATATTGTCTCTTATTGCGCTCACTAATTCTATGATCTTTGTAGATTATTGTAATACATCATTACGCACATAATTATATCCACAAAAGTGTAAATCGTATATCTGTAGTTCATTCGTCCATTTTTGAGCGTTTGTTTAATCTTACTTGAATGTAAATATATATGAGATAATATGTATGCAATCAAATGTATGTTTACTTTGTGCATTTATGTTTACACTGTATAAGTTGGTTGTCTATTAACCCACTCTTTCATGTCACCATTACACGTTACAGAGGAGGGCCCTCAAACACCACAGAGCAATATTCTCGAAATTCGAACCAGGGAGATCAAGGGTGAGGGTGACACTGTGACCCTGGTCATCACCTGTCACGTAGACCTCTCCGATCAGCCCTTCCCACATTTCCACACTTACAGCATCATGATCGACAACCGCACGCTGTCGACCTCGAGCTGTGCCTCGGCAATCCTCTCACCGCTCGCACATGGGTGCGTCAACGTCACGTGCTCGGCTACCAACGGGTACGGGAAGACGGTGACGAGGCTGGGACACTGCCGCGAGGAAAGCCCTGTGGGTAAGGAGAGCAACATAGGTCTCTTGTTGCGTATGAGACTATGAGTTTACTTTCAAGCGAAATTAGTAGGCCTACATTTCATTATGTTTGCATAGAATTATAGTTACCACCTGAATTTCATTTACGATACTAAATCCACGAATTATGATGCTATTGAAAATATTACAATTTTGAGGGGTTACGGGAAAATACGACCAAGAATTGAAATTCAAGAACATTTAACAAAATTAATGTCTGTGGTTTCATCATTGTCCATTCAAAATGGCAAAGCATTTTAATGACATTTTCTAATATTAATATCAGGCCAAGTTCTGTCGGATTGTATATCCATTTTGCAATTGTTCCTTGGTAAGAAAGAAAATGAAGATACAATTCTCAAATCAAACACCAAGGCAAAATAAGTAAAGGAAAGATTAATAAAAGTAATTGTAGTCAAGTTTGTCTAAACTCACTTGGCAATATTTAAAATGTCTATCAATTTCGTTGAAAAAAAAAGAAAACACCAAACGAAAGATCTAAACATTCTGAGAAAGCGCGCATTATGGTTTCGTATTATTTTGTACTTTGTCACTATAGGGGGCCCGATAGCCAATCCTCATCGTAGCGCGCTGCAGCAGTCGTCGACCACGTACGCTCTTCTCGTCGTCATCTTCATCCTCTCCATCATCACCTGTCTCACCGTCATCGTGAAGAGAAAGGGCGTCTACTAAAAGCTGGTGTCTATCAAGTTCATGTATAGATCCAAAGGTATGCACACGTGATTAGGACATTATTTTAAGTGAATCGACGTTCGAACATTTTGGGACGAATTTCATTTCTACGTTTCGAAAAGGAACACAGCCTCGTGCTGGGGATCAGAGCTCTTTGAAGGGAGTCAACCATCCCATTCAAGGCAATAGTGGCAAACCAAAGTAGGCCAAGAGAACAGACAACCAGAAAACGGACTTTGAGCCAGCCCTCTCCACAGATTGAGCTACGCGTCCAAAAACATTAACGGCGTCGAGTGACATTCGATTGAGAAATACTACCAAATTATGTATTTTCGATTTGGTTTGTCCTTTATTTATTTTGGCGGGGGGGGGGGGGGGGAGGGGGTGCGGGGATGATAGACAGAATAATTATTTCATGTCATTAATGTGCAGTTAGAATCAACACTTTAAGTTTCAAATGCGGTTGACTAAAGATTTTGTCCTAAGTTTCCCTTTTGATGGAGCAAGTACAATGAGGGACGCCCTCTCCCTGTGTGACAAGTAATTATTGTGGCTTTCATGATTCCTGTCACCTGTTTTACTGAGTGCTTGTGATCTTTTGACATTGCTGTTGTCCACACAGGTTGAACGTGACCGCACAGATTGGACCGAATGACGCGCCCCACAAATCAACATCACAATTCGGCTTGCCTGACTGTCTCTTCACAGGAAATGGACAATGAAGTATGAGTGAAATTTATTGTAAAGACGTTAGTCCTGGAAAACTCTACGAATTGTTCGAACACTTGTGGCTAGACGATGCTCACACACCTAAAAAAAAATTACACCTCTGTAAATTGTACCTTCCTCATGTTTATTCTACATAGTACGTATACAAAAAAAAAATGACGTTAGTCAAGGAGGGTTTTAGTCAATTTTAATTTGCACGGAAGAGGACGTACAGGATGATTTCTTGTCGATACACCAGACCAAGCGGAGCAGTTGATTATCAAAAGAAATCAGCTTATCTCATGGTTGGGTATTAATTTTCCTTAATGTCTGGATGCAAATTTCCAAGGGATACAACACAGTTACGTATGTAAGAGGTATTTTCTATATGGTTTTGTAGACCAAAATGTTTTCCTTCGGTGTTTTCAAGCTTCTGTCAGTCATATTTTTCTTTTCATTTCATTTCGAACAACAAAAAACATTTACATAAACACGATAATACTACAAAATCAGTACGTTTTAAAAAGACAAGTACTGTGAACTGACAGTAGATCCTGGACAGTGGCCCTTCTGATTACAACGAATTAAAATGAAAACCATGAATAAAGACTGTATCAATACACAATCAGGTGTATTCTTTTTTAGATGTCTACAATTCTCCGTCTGAACTTTAAATGTACATCCTTCCATATATTTATTAAGTGTATATTCTGGATTGTTAATCAATGCTAGAAGTAACGTTAATATTGCATAGAATCTACCCAGGCATTAATTTCATGCGCCATTGCCATGGTCTTGTTGTCGAAGTTTCTAAGATGAATTATTTCAAATTGTGAATTTTAGGTCCGTGAATTTTAGGTACATGATGAATTGCATCATGTACCCTGTTTCATTGATAGTAAAATTGTTGTATCGTTGGAATTAAAATAACAATGTCTGTGTTGTAATGCACTTATGTTCATGTACAATGATGATACAGGAACCAATACATTAAATCAAATCAAATCAAATCAAATCAAATAATGACTGGTCCGTGTTTAAATTTTTACAACCACTGATTTTTGGAAGTATAATAGAGACGAAATTGTTAACTAGATAAACGCAGTAGTAAACAAAGAAGCACTGACAATTACACACTGTGACATGCCCACACCACTTATCATATGACATGTAGATGTCATCATCCAATACAGACGAACATATCATTCAGTTCACTCTATCAAAGTATCTCGTAGAAATATCTTACTATCTCATGTGTTTATATAGTGTATCTGCAATATCTTTTCTAACGTTATAATGACACATGTCCACCTTAAAATCTTTATTCGAGTCATGAAATTTACTTTCCTTTGAATATGTTCATTGCTCGGAGGTACCTTTCTGCAAATAAATTGCTTTCATTGCGCAGGCTACAACATTTTGTGTGGGATTTCTTTTCACAAACATTTGCTGGAACTAGTTTTACTAAGGCATGACTGCTAACAAAATAAAATATCGTCATGTATTAGTATTCACCGATGAAAATCATTACATTTTAATATGTCAAGCATGTCTGTTAGGATATTTATGTCACATTATGCTGATGCTTAATCAAAAATGATAGCACGGATGGTGGTAGCAATGATAATGGCAACAATAATGATTTTCATCATGATATTTACATAAACCGATGAATAATACTAACATTGATTTTTTTTACTTATCCACGATCCCGTCACCAAGGAAATTTATATTAGGAGGTCTCTACAGTATCTCCAAGATTAAGAAAATACATATCAAATTCGGTAAATGATACATTATCAACAATGATGAGTGATGAGGACCCTGCCAGTAGTATCTGTGGGTCCCACCTTTTTGTTATCTTAAGTTTTTATTGTAACAGTTCTTCTTCTTCTTGTATACTGTCCAACACCCCTTAATAGGGGCCAACCGGACATTAAAGAAGTGAGTAACCTCATTTTATCAAAACATACTGCATTCATTCCTTTTCATATCTATTTCCAAACAATATACGTGAATATTGCATAATTATTACTTTCAATACTACAAAGCAATATTACTTCATGTGCGGCTACAGTTTGAACTTTCAACTGTGGCCCTTCCCCTGACTGGCTCAATGTTCTAGGCTCGTCACTGTTGAAGGTCATAACTATATCAACACTTCTAAAGATTAATCAATTTATTTGATGGCATCGTGGTATTCTAAGAACAAGATCACTATGACTATTGATCGTACGAACGCATTAGCTTTGCCGTAGGCCTACAGTCTATGATGGATTAAAAAAAAAATCTTCTCGTACTACAACAATACGCAACTTTACCAGTAACAAGAAAATGACAAACATGATTAGAAAACAGAGAACATGAAAATCATGGTGTAAGGTAACCCCCTCCTTAAAGAACATCCCCTTTAACGACGGCAGGCGGGGGTTAAAACTCAGATGTCATTTTAATGACCACAGAGGGCGCTATGACAACTTTCACGACAACATTTTCTTGAAAAAGAGGGTCCGTTTGAGTGTTGTAAAACTGTTTACAACCCTTTACTTACTTGCCCTACAGTATCTGAGTTGCCAGCGGCAACGGTCAGTACGCTTTAGAAGTTACTGCGCTCGAACACACCCAGAAATATCCCTGTAACGGTGTCATCGATTGAAAGAGGTCCTACCAGAAAGGTTTCAGAAGAGGAACAATCCAGAACCTCTCCTGTACACCCATGCTCGCATCCGTCTCGGCGGAGATGTCATAATTATGCTTTATCGCAAGAATTAAGAATGCATTGACAATGATTTTATGATTGTTTAGTTTATGAAAAAATAGGGACACTAGACTCAAAATGAATGAAAATTGTACTTCTTTATGCTGTAAGGTGCATACTGGGTACCACGAAATATGGTTTTATGCATGAGATTATTATTTTTTACAAAAAAAAGAAAAAGAAAATCAAAGGTCGAGTACTAACCCAAAATTATACGCTCATATTCCCAACGCACGTGTAATTTGGCGTTGATTTTATATGACATACTACATTTTTTTTTTCTGTCCGGGTTTATTGATACCAAGAAGATTGGTAAATAAAGAAAAAAAAAGAGGGAGGGGGTTGGGGAATGGAGGGATTTCTTCTGCAGCCCTGCACAGGACTGACGTTGAATAGTTACAAACTATTCAAATTTTGTGGACGAGCGGCTTATACCACGGGACATCAAAGCCAGTAAAATGGCAAATCATATTCCTTGCTGTATTGTTACTGCATAAGTCCCAACGCAGAAAAGCAGATTATGGAAATATTTCATTCGTTCTATAAAAAAAAAAAAAAAAAAAAAAAAAAAAAATGCCTGCATGGTTCAAAACGCCAGGTTCTTTAAAGGAGATTCGCACGTCATTCAAAATAACAATCAGAGTGTTAGCTGTTTGAAATTTGGTGAGCCATGCGATGTTCAATGTATGAATCCACAATGGCGCCATCTATCGTCAAATGATCTACCAATGTAGTTGTCTGCGTATTGAAACAGTGATTGATCTCTATGATAGAGACAGTGTTGTAGTAGCAGACTGCTGAGTTTGTTTGGATTACAGAATGGAGCTCCACCATACAGTTGCATGTAGCAAAAGGCTCTTTAGATAAAGATTCATTCCAAAGAAAATTATACCTTTATCTAAGGCTTACCTCTGCTAAATTTATATTGCATATCATTTTTTTTTTCATGATCTGGTTTTCATAGGGGTTCGACGTTTGAATAGTTACAAAATTAAACAACTTCTATGGTTGCCATATCCCAATTTTGTTGACGAGTGTGGTTCAAAACTCCGGGGTCTGTAAAGGAGATTACCTGAGGAAGTAGGGGTCGACAGTTGACTCGCTGCACGTCAGTCAAAACAATAATCAGTGTGAGCTGTTCGAAATTTACTTTGGTGAGCCATGCGATGTTCAATGTGTGAATCAACAATGGCGCCATCTATCGTCAAGTTATCTACTAATGTAGTTGTCTGCGTAAGGACAGTCACTGATCTTTATGATAGAGACAGTGTTGTAGTAGCTGAGTTCGTTTGGATTACAGAAATGACCTCCACCATTGCTAACGGTTGCATGTAGCACAAGGTTCTTTAGATATTGAAGAAATCATACAAAAGAAAATGTATAAAAACCATTTCTTGAAAATAAAACTAAGTACGACGATCTCCTCCAGAATTTGAGCTTTTAAAATAGTACTACAATATCTTACCCGGAGATGTTGGATATGTTTGTTTGATTATCAGGTATGATTTATGCTATCATCATACATTTATGTAAACCTGCTCTTGGTCAACAACAGCTATCTCGTTTCAAGACGTGTAAGTTGACGTGGAAATATATCGCCCTCTACTATGTCGGTTTTCAAACGGATGAAGACTCATCCTTTTCGACACAGTCGATATATAGCTTGTATACGAGGAAGTAGATAGACTCATCAAACATGCAGGACGAATCTGATTACAGTGCTAACCACATTAGCCCCAACACTGTTGCTTTCTAAGTAAACACGAAGAGACGTGTTGCTAATGTGTTATGATAGGAAACAAGCTTAATTATTATGCATTGATATCTGAGCTCCCTTCAAACCAACAAACACCAGCTACATGAGACAGTGCTTGCTTTTCTACAAATTGATCTAGATGAAACATGAAACCTATCATGCTATATCATTTCTTCTTTTCACAGTGAACGTCTTAAAAAAAGGAAATCTAACCTAGAATTGTGCGTAAATCTGCGTGTATTTGTGTGTATGTGTATTATGACATTTTTATAGAATTTATATCACTTTTGTATAAATGTTATGATTAATATGAAAATGTAGGTGCTTATTTTTGCTCATACTCGGTTCATTGTGACAGTGAGGCTAACATTAAAGGAACTTCGAATAAAGAATATCATAAAATGTGTGTCTGTGTGTGTGTCTCTGTGTGTGTATGTGTGTGTGTGTGTGCGTCTGTGTGTCTGTGTGTGCGTTTGTGTGTGTGTTACTGTGGACAGGGATTGGCTTTAGGTGGGTACAGGAGTGCGGGATTGGTGGTTAGGGTCGATTTAGGGACATGGGTAATTGTTTTGATGTAAAAAACAAAAAAAAAAAACAAAAAAAAAACACGTCGTTCGATCAACTGAAGTATGTATGGAAATTTAGCTTAGCGCAGGTTTTTGTGTCATGTTATCATTTCATTTGTCTAATTGGTGCTGTTTAAGCAGAAGTTTTTTAGTTTGATCACGTTGATCAAGGTGAAGAAGATGGTGACATCAAACGGAATTCGAATACGAAAAGTGCGTCTGTGTGTCAGTGTGTGTTGATTACAGTCGTAATACATAGACGGAAATGACATCTAAGCAGCCAAAGTTTCATCGCATCTACACATTGTATTTGAAACCAGGATGTATTAATGACACTACAGTTAAGTATGCACACGAACTGTCTCAGAACAAAACATTGAAAAATCTCATCCCGAAAAAGTTCTATGAGAAAATGAAAGGAAAGAATATGACACAAATAGAGACAGCGTTATTTGACATTATTTGGGGTTCATCTTTTTTTTTTTCTTGTGATTCTACTAAGAAAATCCCTATGGTGGGTGAGCAGGAATTATTTAAGAGAGAAACATACAAGTGTGCCGCGGATTGATACAACGAACCACTGCGTAAAGCAGCTGTCCACTTGATGGATAGGTTTCACACGTACACACCCTCGCACATCGGCTTATTTAAAGCATGCTGTCCTATCCTGTAGATAGGTCATTAGTGCCAAGCTGACCGTAACATACGAATTGAAACTTTGACGAATTCTCTTCAGCATCGTGAACACAACAATCTCGTGTCCTAAAGGTGATCTCATAAATGGCGATTTCCTTTTTTTGTGCAAAGAAAATATATTGTTTTCTATGTTATCACTTCTACCCTTCAATTGAAGTTTTAGCTGTTTGGTTTCATCACGCAGACTGAATGTCATGACTTTAGCATTTAATATCATTGCAGCTTGAATTACTGACGATGAAATTCAATGTTCATTCTTTTTTGCCTTTTAGATTGACACATCTTTACGAAGATGGTGGAGATGATGACTGACCGAAGAATGTTGTTCGTTCTTGGAATGTTTTCCTTCGCCATTCACAATGCTGGTAAGCAATTTACATAATGCACATCCTGCAGTCTCTTTGTACAATGTACCGTAATGATTCCATTCATGTTTGATGAAAGATAGATTGATTTAAAATTGTGTTGTCTTCATCTTGTAACGTGTACAAGTATAAGTTAGATTTCTCTTGACTTTGCTAGGAAAATTTGAAATCCAATACATTATAATAGAAATAGAAAATTTAGAAATAGAAGATTTAGATGGGCATAATGGAAAACTTAGATTGGTCTGATGTATATTGTCTTATAATCATGAAACGACATATTCGGCGGTAAATGCAATAAATGTTATGCAGAACATTGAATGATTTTGTAATGTAACTTGTCAATTCAAATGAGAATGTTATTGTAACAACATTTCTAATATCATTGGTTTCACTAATTTCTGATGCCGTTTTCATATCGTTCATGCAGGCGGGACCATTGTGACATTAGAGGTGCCAAGTCCTCTAACACCAGACCAGGAAGTTACAGCTGTGTGCTCAGGCGAGGAGGTGTTTGGAGCTGAAGACGCAGTCTGGTATCTGAATGGCGTTAGGATAACAAATGGCGTACAGACGACCAGTTCTGTGAATAGGCTGATCCAATATGAAATAGAGGGTCTGAAGAATAAATGAAACAAAGCGTCAGTCTTATACACTTTTATCATTGTGTCGATAAACACATTCATTTTATCAACATCATATTTTGATTCGAAAATCTCTAACAGTTTTAGCGATATTCTATCACAAATGTCACGATTTTGGTTCCATTTTCTGCCCTCTTCAATGCCAACCTACTCTTGGAACTTTACCAAGGTACACTCGTTGTCCTTCCGGACTGTGACGTCAGATGACGAGGGGAGATCCCTCCTCCAGATCTGGAAGGGATTACTGCCCTGGCGACAGTGAAATGAAACGAAAAAAAAAAAGAAAAGAAGAGAAAAGAAGAAGAAACCCTCCGACCTTCCCTTCCGTATTGTGAAACATTCTTTTAGTCCTTACTTTTGCCAGCCCTATTTCTGAGCTACAATAACACACCATCAGCCCTACGTATTGGAACTTACATTAATTTACACATACACAAACACATACTTATAATATTATTTTTGTATATATATATTTTATATATATATATATATATATATATATATATATATATATATACAAAACTAATGATTGTTAAAGTTACTGTTACTGTATAACAAGTATATAAAAAGTTGAGGATAATAATAGTATAATATCAGTAATATCTATAGCATCTATAGAATCTACATGAATATCAAAATTAACGGCCAGTTCATTTTCTTATCTTAAAGTCAGACCATCATCAGATAGAGCAAAAACAAACAAACAAACAAACAAACAAACATTTTCCAGTCATACCTTACTTGATACATAACAAAGAATATACTAAAAGTTATGCTTAAATGAAGCAACATTTTCTATTCTGTTTGAAAACTTTATTTGCAAATATGTCAAATGTATATGAATGCAGGTAACTCGTTCTGGAATCATACCTTTCATTCAAGTTATAATGTAATCAAAACAAAAATATGAACTTAGAATTGTATATTATAAACACACTTTCTAAGACAGTTTCATGCCGATACACGCAAGAATAATTAGGGCCTACAATTTTGTAGTGCATTAATTAGATATAAATTTTCCTTTAAGAGCAAAGTATGAAGTGCAGTGTATGATTTCATGCAAACCCAAAGCAACAAACACACACACAAAACACACACACACACACCACAGAAACGTATAAATGCAACAAAGCTTATCGGCCGTTTCTGTTTAATTTTCGATCCGCGCGACATCATTTAAAAACTCAATGTCGACAACTGATATGACTGATAAGAAAAAAAATAAAACAACAACGAAAACCCCGGATGTGATTCATGCAATGCCAAGGTCCCAAATTCTTCCGGATGATAACATTGTACTCTGGCATAAGACGGAAGTCAACTCTGCCACACATATCATACAGCCTTCCTTCATTTCACTCCTACGAGTTCGTCTTTAGTATTTCTGTCATTAAATGATGGGTAAAACACGCAGGAGATATTCATGAAAGGATATACATGAACATCGTTTATAAGGAGGACTTCTGCAAACCAGAAATGAAGACCGATTCACGTCAATCATCCTCCCGATGGAGCACAGCCTTGCAGGCAGAAACTGGCTGGCTGCTCAGCAGACACCCTACGATATACAGTATCCTAGAATGACCGGATGAATTTGTAAAAATGGAATCTCACTGAAATGAAGCCACTGATTGGGACACTCGTGTAACCAGGTAAGCAACAATTCGACGAAGGTGCTTTTTTTGTTGGAATATGCAGCTAAAAAGATCATGTTTTAGCACATGAAAGAGCTGTTAAATTTCGTCATGCTAATATGCATCGTCTATGCGTTGACATGTCGCACTCATTGTGAATCAATCTCTGGTGTATCAACACTCTATATGTTATAGGAAGTAGACATTAAGTTGTTGTGTTATGTGCAGCTAATCATCTTTTTCTTTAACTTACATGCCTTATTTCTCTGAAAGTTATCACAATAATGGGATATTTCAAATTTTCGCTATTTATACATTACTCTGATTTAATAACATTTTTCTACTTCAGACACCCAAAAACGTGTAAATATCACAAATGGTTTTTTATTGTTTTTCTTTCTTTCTTCCCAAAAATATTCCTGAATACTCGGAAATTTTTGACTAAACATTGAGGGTTAGACGAGTGTGTTTTAATTCTCTTTGCCCCATTAACAGTGAAATTGATGAAGAGTAATCCCAAGACGGAAATGAAGTGAATCCCAGATGTAGCTGAAATGAAGATGTTTTCCTCTCTAAATCACTAAATGAAACTTTCATGTCATACCGAATGACATCACAAGGCGGGTAATATATTTGTGTACCCAAAGGTACATTCCTAGATCTCTTCTTGATGATCATATCAACAATCCAATCACGGATTTTACAACATTTCAGGACCAAGACATTTGACTGACACAGTCTCACCAGCAGCGGCTTGTCTAGTGGACATAGAGCCAACCGAAATTAAATTCACCTTACACACAGTGCTTAAAATCAGACGCGTTCAATTCGTTATCTTGTAAATATGTAAAACCATAGAATTCGGTTTCAAAATGATAAAAACATTTTCCCCGGGCTGAAAAATTCAGTGCGTAATTGACGAACTGATTCTGCCATTGATTAGTATGTCTTCATGCTGTCGTCTCAGGCGCTAGCATTTGTATTACGTCGAACTTCCTTTCCAAAGTTGATTTTGGAATATATGTAGCTTCATCAAGGTTACAGGATCGAAATATGTTTTTATATCAACCTTATCTCTTGAAAGAATAACTCATATTTATTTTACATTGACTTCCATAGAAATAATCCCCTAAATTTCTCATCGAATTCCAAATATAAAAAGCGACAAAATTGTTAATCCGTTTATTTAATACTTTGACGTATATCCTGCTTTCTCGGCCTCTGATATATACTAACATAAATTCACTATGTTCGCACTTATAGGGACATTCAGGGATACTGAGGGTGTCATGAAAAACAACGTTTTGGTTCCAAGAATGTATGACTTTTAAGATCAGACAACACGGACATACTATGTGCGACATTCTCGTTTATTGAGGGAAGGAAACTTTATGCTTTGAACGGACTGTCTACGGTGTAGCTAGGGAGACCGCGAACAATTCGGCATCACAGACATTTGCTCGCTGAAACATTTCTATGTGATAAGCATGAAATGAATTTATATACCAAGGATATTTGATGATCTACAAGAGACATGTAAGGACACAAGCGCAAAAACTCTGGCAAAATAAAAACATTGCTTTCTTCCCAAATTCCTGGCGTTTCACTTAACCAAATCTTTTCCTACATTTGCACAAACTGTGAAGTCAGATGGCAGAGAGAAAGGAGTAAATTGCGTTTGCTATCTTGATTCATTGCAGTAAAGCCAAAATAAATGTTGCCATTGATAGTAGTTGAAAAAATCAAGAAAAACATATCCAAATTGTAAATATTTCTTCTACACAGCACTGTGTCTCCGACTGCTAAAAATATACGTTTCATGCCCTTAATCAATTTTCAAGTAAATGAATACGCTGTAAGACTTTACCTGTGCCACCCTGTAGACAAAATGTTTTAAATAAATACATACTAGATTCTTAAAAGTACTCCAGCAACCCAACAATGTTAGAAAAGCACAAAATTGCTGTGTACATTTTACGACTTGTCAATTTATCAACGGCGATTTTATTTCTTATATTGAATATAACATCAAATGGTCTTTGATATACTGAGGGTTAAAGAAATCTCATGTTCAGTCCAGTTGCAATAGAGAATATTGTAATGTGATAATAAGGAGAAAAGTTGCAATGATGGGTTTTCTTAGCTAGGACGGAAGTGAAGTACACTTGTCCGAGAACAGTTTCAATAAAAGATAACGGTTAAATACTGTTTACCATACACAAAACGAAATTGCGGAGCACATTTTACAAAATATGTTCAATGGCAATATGAAACAAAAACGTTACACTTCAATCCTTCATTGGGATCATAAGGTCAAGCTCACATAAATATTTAGTATATTATTTCTGGTTTCTACATGTTGGTTTTACAACAGACAGGTTGAAGTAATCCACCAGCGGTCTGCCTAAATCGTTACGACTTCCGAGGCACACAATGCTCGAGGCCGTGTGATGGCAAGACGGGTGAGTAACATGATTTTGGATTTGGAATCGTTCCAAATTCACTTTCAAAGCATAATATGACGTTGAACTTGTCGTGTTTTATGATCTCCCTTACACCATTTTTTTTCTTTCTTTCTCTTTCTCTCTCTCTCTCTCTCTCTCTCTCTGATCGTATCCTTTGGCTTCTTTTTGTTGGTCTCTTGGTGTTTATGAAGAGCTTGCTTCCAAAAGGCAATAAATCCATAATTTTCAATAGATTTGCTTGAAAGCTCTTCATATGTGACCATGCACCTGTTCACAAAACCAGTGATATGTCGCCAGACATGTAGGATTTTCAGTTAAGGACAGATTCTAAAAGAGCAGGTCCTAAGCTTTGAAATGATGTACAACTCAATTCAAATGAACTCTCCTTACGTGTCTAAATCTTTGAAAGAAAGCACGCACTCTGGAAAAGTGTGAACTGAAAAAGAAGCTCTGAAGTACAGGATCTATTCAAGCTCTTAATCTTTACCAAGCTTCGCTAGCTGTGCGAGAGTAGGTTTAGAAAAGATATATATGTAAGCGACATCCGTCTTTCGTATCATAAACCTTGTTTCTTTCACCTGTAACAATTCGCATTTCAGGTCTACCAACAAATTACTCTGACACTACTTCAGACAAACTACTTGTATCCTATTCTGTTACCCCTTGGACATATTTTATTTTGATAAATGTTAATCATGAATAAATATCCATATATGAAATTAACCAGTGGATTAGAAGTTTTTTAGTACCATTATATTTTTATTCAATTTTGTTTATTTATTTCTGCATTTATTTATTTATTAATCTATTTATTTATCTATCTATTTATATACTTATCTATTTATTTTTTTCAGTGCGCCTTATCGGAGGGTCGGATGAGAGAGAGGGTCGAGTTGAGATATTCTGCGACGGGCAGTGGGGTACGGTGTGTGACGGAGGGTGGGATATCAAGGAAGCTCACGTATTTTGCAGACAGCTGGGTTACACATCAGCTGCGTCTGTGCACGCTAATGCACACTTTGGGCAGGGTTCCGGTCCCATTTGGCTTGATGACTATACGTACTGCCCGACTGGACACGAGAAATCCCTCCTTGAATGTTACCGGTGGCCATGGGGTTGCTACCCGTCTTACCGGGCATCCTCTTGTGGACATGACGATGATGTTGGAGTGCGTTGTGAAGGAGAACGTAAGTTTTGATCCCCTGCCATATTTTCTGAAAGCGCAAGTCGTCTTCTACATTTTGCTTAAGTGTGGCATCCTAAAACGAACTGGAAGGTGTGTTTTTTTTATCAGTTTCCCTCGAACACTTTTTTTTTTGTAGAACAGTGTGATTAGATGTGTCTTTAGAGTCAACTCTTTATTTCTTAAAAACCATGTACACATACACTCTTCATTTTCAACTCTTATAGCTTTAGGAAGGATGAGACTACTGCTTTTAAAGTTGGCATAAATCATGGACAGAATGTGTTAATAGAGCATGCTTAATTTCAAGTCAATCTCATAATCCCTTCATTGTTGTTACTCCGGTGGTTTACATCCCGTTTTTATTTTTTATTTTTTTTGTCCCATTCATCGTACAGCCAGCACGGCTTGGTAAAGATTAAGCGCTTAAATAGACACTGTACTTCAGAGCCTCTTTTCCTGAGTATATGCTTTCTTTCCAATATTTAGATAGGTTAGGAGAGTCCATTTGATTTTAGTAATACATCATTTTAAAACTTAAAGTCTGCTCTTTCAGAATCTGCCCTTAACTAAAAATTCATGTCTGGCGACTTTTTGTTGTTTTGTGGTGCAGAGTCACATATTAACTATAATGCCATGCAAATGTCATTAGTTTCCATTTCATAACACAAAAGAGAATGATTTAGAAAAGTATTGTCTTTTCGCTTGTTTTCATGATGATTGGTTCTAATGAAATTACTGCTACTTGGCTCACCATACTACTAAGGCTTACATTTCTAATTTTGTGATTTGCATATTATGCCACACACAAAAAAAAATGCATGATTCGGCTTTCTATACTGAAAAAAAAATACAGTTGAGGGTAGACTGTGAATCTCCTCTAAATTTGCACCCAACCCACTCAAAGGAAGAAGAAAGTAGAAGATTTGGTTCAGTGTCTCTTACTTTTATGTGTAAATGTGGAAAAGCTAGCAACAACAGTGAAAATAAAAGGACTTTAGGTGATTTTTTTTCATGAAATTATGTTTTACTTCATAGCATTATCATGTTGCTTTTTACCTAATATTCCTTGTTTGTAATGCGTATACTTATGCTGAGCACACGATCTGTTGTGTTTCCAAGGGAATCCAAGCATTGTGGATGAGTATTACGACAACGTGACCTATTCTCAAGGCTTTACCTACGGTGCCGACCGGTACACATACTATGACATGAGGAGTGAGTTGACTTTTACCCCCACTTCCGCCAACGATGGCGACATTCTCCAGTGCCACGTGTATGGCGTTGCACGGTCAGTGACTCTTCAGCTTTTCGGTTAGTCGCTCATCTATTAAATGTAATGTGATTTGTGTAATGAAGTTTAACCCCATTTCATCATCACATTTTAATAGAGAAGAAACGCGCGGGCATTATCATTATCGCAAAACACTACACTGCTACATAGAAAAAGTAGAAGATAATACCCATTTAGCAACATTTCAAATGACTATTCGTAAAAACCTAGCTTCAAATGTAAAAGTTCATATATCACTACATCTTGTCAGTACGGGAGGTTTCATTCGAGTTGGGTTAGCTCTCTTTTATGATTCTACCGTGGACTGAATGTGAGAAGTGAAAATGCTGTGAGCAGAGTTATTTTCAAAGGTCCTTAGTTGGCAAGAGTGCGTTTTTTTGTTCTTGTTTTTACTTTCTTTACTTACTGGATCCCTTACGGGGGAAATTCCGGCTATTCAAAAATTAGTCTAATAAAACAGTAACATTGTATACCACAGAAAAGCAACTTTCATCAAAATCGGATAAAAATTAAGGACGTTATGCAATTGATTTCGCGGTGCCTCTTTTTTTTACCAAACAGTTCTTGAATAGCAGATTTTGAACATACAATAACTTGCCATATTGTTTGCACAAAAAAATATTGAATTTTCATTTTGTGTATGTATATATTTACAAACGTAATTATGCCTCAGTTTTGAACCTTGATATATCTGAGTGAATGTTATTTTGAAGTTATTCAGCCAGAAATAACATCATGTTTGACACGTTTGTGGCCGAAGAATTGGTTTTCGTATTTTGTTTTCTTGCTACACGATTAATGGAAAAAGTATAAAGTGATGACATCATAAACCAACATGTCAACTTCTCCAAAACTTTTGGAAAAGCTTAGAGAATCTCAAGGATTTCCTATCTGCTCTGGATCAAATAATTGTCATTGTTGTGCATACAAGATGTTAATCTTACTTTTCAAACTACTTTTTAAACTGTCTGATATTCTGCCTTAAGTCGTGATACTAAGCGCATATGACTGTTGATTTTACTGGGCGATGTGATCGGACGCTCTCTAATCAGAACGCCCTCTATCGTTACGTGGAGCAAATGCACGAATACTGCATTATATTTAATTTGTGTATTAGGTCCTTTTTCGTATTGTTTGAATGGTAGGAAAACTGTTCATTACTCCAATATAAATAGTGACATTCAGTGTTTTAAAGGGTGTGTACAGTTCTGGTCAAGGTAAGTAATTAGCTTTTAACGTTTTGCGAGACATTCAGAAACCACTCTATGAGATGTCAAAGAGCATGCAGTTCTAAGGGGTATCAAATGTTTATTCGATGAAAATCGGTTATGAAATGGCTGCGATATCCAAAAACAATGTGAAACAAAGAGATCCTAATAATGTTGTGGCATGTCGCCTTTTATTATTAGCACTTTTTTTTTGGATATTTCAGCCATTTGTAAACCAATTTTCATTAAATAACCGTTGAATCATGCTCTCTCATTATTTCATAAGAGGCTTTTCATCATCTCACTTAGGAATGTTCAAAACATGAATCCCCACCACAACCAGTACTTTACAGTCCCTTTAATTGCGCAAACAGGTATAAAGTAATAGAATGTATACAAAGTTCCAACGGTGTACTCTAGATTGTTAATCTCTATGACGAAAACTGCACTTGGAGAACTGTAGTCTTTACACCCCTTCCCAACTCGCACATAAAGAAGTCAGTGCACTATTAAAATTCAAAACTTCCATATCTTTTCTTTTCTACTGTCTACCACTAGGTGGCCAACCTGCTCCAGTTGTACCGACACCAGGTCAGGCCCCACTACCAAACATCCTATCCATTGATGCTGTGGAGCTGAGAGGAAAAGATAACGTAGTGAATCTCGTCATCTCGTGTCACGTGAACTTCACCGATCAGCCGTTCCCTTACCTCCACACCTACACCATCGGGACTGGGAATACCACTCTTTCCTCATCAAGCTGCACTTCAGCCATCCTCTCGCCACGCCCTAACGACTGCATCAATATAACCTGCTCTGCCACCAATGGGGTTGGTTCGACCTCAGCCTCTCTCTGGCACTGCCCAATGGGTAAGTAGTGAAACTACATAATGATCTTCAGAGATAATATTGTCATTAATGATAGAAGATGATGAGGTATGGGTAAGTGCAATCGGGGTAAAGTGGAAAACACTCTTGAATTATGTACAAGGAGAATTGGGGCCATAGACCCCTAACGTGTAACAAAGGGATCAAATGGTAATATTATGGTAATGATGATACAAAATACTTTCGTTGGTGGGGGGAAAGACATCACAGCAATCAACCATTATTTGACATGCTAGCTTTCATCCACTAATAGTTACCGCGCTTGTACCTTCTCAAGCCGAATGATTCTTATTAGTGGACGAAAATATAAAGGTTGTTTGAAGGTCTAATTTTGCGGCGATATAAGGATAATTATCATATCCTGTTCTTAGCAGTAGTAGTAATGACACTGATATTCTGCAAGATATTTTACCCCTTCACATAATTAAAGGTGACGATGCATTCGGCTTCATGATTTCAATCATACTCTCAATCGTTGTTACTGATTATTTTTTTTTATATTTACTTTATTTTTTCGATGCAAGTAGTCATTACACAACTTTTTATGGGTGAATTTGTCTAAGTTAATTTGTCATTGCCTTTAGTTGCTATGTGCGTCTCATTTCTAATTGTTTCAACGCTTTCTTCGTTTTTTTTAATATAGAGAGATATGGACAGACAGACAAATAATTAGTTGGCCGAGAACCAAAAGGGCTTTATCGCAATTTTGAAAGATACTGAGTTATTGGTATCAAATTGTAAGCAAAACGTTAAAAGCTAAACCACAATGGCGTCATTTACCTTATATTCGGAATGCTTATCTATCTACCCACTTTTGATTAAATCAACTTTTTTATTTCATGAAAAATGATTGTTCCTCTTTTATTAACGATCAAGTCTAAAAAGGCGAAAGCGCCCTTTTGGTTCTCAGCTGACTTTGTGATTTCAACGAAAAAGTAGTTGGGCTCTATCCTGACGTGACCTTACTACTCCTACCTCACAGATCCTCCACATAATGACATCATATCGGTTACAATCGATTCACGCGAAGAGGAAGACGATGAGAAAATCGTTATCGTCACGTGCCACGTGGATCCAGACGACCAACCTTTCCCGCCAATACACACATACAAGATAGCAGTAGACGATAATTTGGTATCGATATCACCATCTCCAACTGTGACCCTTGATGCGAGACCTACACCACTATGCATCAATGTTGTCTGCACTGGTTTGAATGACTATGGAGAAACGATGAAGAGCGAGAGCTACTGTCCCATACCTGCAGGTATGAAGTCACCAAACTTTATTCAATGAGTTTCCTCCTCCGGATGCCATAATGTTTATTTCATCATATTATTATCAATTTCATATGTGACTCTGCATCACAAAACCAAGTAAACGTCGCCAGACATGAATTTTTAGTTAAGAGCAGATTCTGAATGAGCAGACTTTAAGCTTTAAAATGATATATAACTCAATACAAATGGCCTCTGCTAACCTATCTAAATATTGGGGGGGGGGGGGAAGCACTCACTCCGGAAAAGTATGAACTGAGAAAAGAGGCTCTGAAGTACAGGGTGTATTCAAGTGCTTAATCTTTACCAAGCCGTTCTACCTGTACGATGAATAGGATAGAAAACAGGATGTAAACTACCAGAGCAACAACAATGAAGGATTTATCAGATTAAGTTGAAATTGAGCACGCTTTATTAAAATATTCTGTTCATGGTTAATTCCAACTTTCAAAGCAGTAGCATCATCTTTTTAAGTTAAAAGAGTTGAAGGTTGAGAGTGTGCAAAGGGTTTTTAAGAAATGAAAAGGGGACTCTATATGCACGCATAATCACATTATTCTACAAAAAGAGTATTCGAGAAAAACTGCTAAAAACACACTTCTGGGTTTTTATATGATCGCAAACTTTAGCATATTGTAGAAGAAGACTTACTCTTTCAGAAATATGAAAACTCAAGACCAGGTTAACCCATCTCACCTATTGTCAATCCTCACACATAATCAGTGCGTGCGACTTTTTGTTGGTTTTGTGATGCACGGTGACATAATATAATCAGTAACTAAGATATGTTTCTTTCTTCTCTATCATCGTCTTCTTTTTTCCCTTCCTGCTAACAACTAGTAATAGCTAGTAACTGAAAGCAGTTAAACGGACAAGACCATAATAAGCTTTCCTGTATAGACAGAGACAGAGAGAGACAGAGACAGAGACAGAGACAGACAGACAGATGATTTATCTACCGCTATATTTTTATCAACCTTGATTTACGTAAATTAATTTATCACATACATGTACTTGATTTATTACCCATTAGTATTCAGACTCCAATTTTCTATAGTTTCCTTTACTGTACCATTCTCAAATCAAACACCAAGGCAAAATAGGAATAGAAAGATTAATAAAGTAATTGTAGTCTAGCTTGTTTAGACTAACTTGACAGTAAATGTCAATCAATTTCGTTGAAAAAAGCACCAAACGAAAGATAAGCAATTTGAGAAAGCGCGCATTATGGCTTCGTCTTATTTTGTACTTTGTCACCAGGGGGGCCGATAGCCAATCCTCATCGTAGTGCCCTGCAGCAGTCGTCGACCACGTACGCTCTTCTCGTCGTCATCTTCATCCTCTCCATCATCACCTGTCTCACCGTCATCATGAAGAGAAAGGGCGTCTACTAAAAGATTGTGATTATCAAATTCATGTATAGACCCAAAGATATGCACAAGTTGTCAGGACATTGTCTTTTTTTAAGTGTGTATAGTCTTGATGATTACTGGAGGGCTCCGAATTTTCTTTTTGTAAGGAAGACAGCCTCGTTCCAAGGACCATTGAAAGGAGTCACTCATCTTTGTACATTAGCAGTCAACCAAAGTTGGCTCAGAGAATTGATAACCAGGAAACTAGGCTGCACCATTCTCCACTAATGCAGCTAGTTTGCATCAAAAAAACATTAATGCTTGAGAAATACTGGCACTAACATTGATTTGTTTTAACTTTTTTGTTTTGTTAGAGTCTGTTGGGGACCGGAGTGGGTGGAAGAGAATTATTATCCTTTATCAACAGAGGGAAGCAACATTTTAAGTTCCAATACCGATAAGTAGGGCATTCAGAATTTGTCTTTGTATCTCACTGTGGTGTAGTGGGGCGCCCTCTCCCTTTTGCATGAGTAATGATTGTGTTTCTTTCTCGATTCCTCTCGCCTGTTATGTTAATTACCTGTTTATCTGTCGTCACTTCTGCACCCCACAGGACTTGGAGCAAGATGTCAGTGGAGAGTGACCGCACATGGACCGGGAGACGTGACCCACAGTTCGTCACCACGAATGATCTTACTTTGGTGTTTCCTTCGAAAAAAAGAAGAAGAAGGGGTGACTAGTTACAGGCAAAACGTAAAGAAGATTATAAATGTAAACTTTACTAACAATACTGTGTGTAGATGATGCTTACCTTCGAGGTTAACCATAATATGATATTTGATATGAAACAAACACAACACAGTTATCCATTCTTGAAAATAATATCATTATTTTCAAGAATGGATAACTGTGTTGTGTTTGTTTCATATCATGTTTAGCCCTCTTGTTTAAAATGTAAAAAAATAGTGCTGATACCTTTCAGTTACATTTGATTTCTCTTTCGAAAGAAATATATTTTATGACTTTTTGTTGATACTTTTTTTAGAAATAGATTACATTTGAATAGGCACATTATCCATTGCTATGGAAAATACGAGTTTGGATCTTCATTTGGCTCATTTGGGTGTTTTGTAGTTTTAAGACGATTATAATAGAAGTTCCAATATACAAGACTCTGAATGCACTATTCTGCTGACCTATTTGTTTACAGTCTTGAACAACATTTTGCTGTTTACAGAATACAGAAATTATTTGAAAATAATATGTGACTGAATTATTTCAAATGATTTATGGATTTGGAAAAAAAAAAAGCTAAAAACGGCAGCGGTACGTTTTGTGTTTTTGCCATAATCACGGAAGGAACTTTGTCAATGAAATGTACTAATACCCGATGAAAAGTAGTTTTATATATTTACAGTTCTTGCCGCGGAATTTCTAACTCCCTTTTGCTCCACAGACAGTATTCTGTTTCGTAGAATGAACAAATGTGATTATATTCCTTGCGAACATATTTGTCAGATGTTCGAAATGTTCCAGGTTATCTTTCTGATGAACACACTTTAACATTTTGATAAGTTTATCCTATATATTGGTAATGAACACTACCTCCGATGTGCGGTCGTTAAATTTGTTTCTGTAAGACATTGTGGAAACTTGTAATTCAATACGGTAGTGCTGACATTTTCTCACCATACAAATCAGAAGTGTCCCTTTTGTGCTCATCTTGGCAGCTCCCAAATTTAAGATGTATAATGCATACACTTCTGTTGTAACGAAATCCTGGGGACCAGCAGTTTCTGTCCTTATAACAGAATGTAATTATAACGGAACAAATACTGTTCATAACGAAGTACAATCCTTATGTTATGTCCCAATTTTCGCCCCAACCATATTCGATATAAGAGAACTTTGTACCATAGACTATAATGATGATGATTCGGGGCCCTGAATTTATACTTTGTAACAAAATGTCGCAATAACCGTGTTCGTTGTAACGGCAGTGCAGCACTGCAATTTATTTCACTTCAAGGCTTTGGACTTGCAGTGTTCCATGCAGCCTATTTCATTGACAATGAAATTTCTGTATAATAGAACCGGAAATAAAGATCTCTTCGTTGCATGACCTTGCTATTTTTCTTTCGTCCTTGTTTGAATTTTTACTACTGCTGATCATATTGTAGCACGGACTTATCAAATGGATAAAAAAAATAAACACAATTAGAACACATACATACACACACACATACAAAGACGCACTCACACTACCGCATATAGCCTATGCAGAACTTAAAATATTATCATTTACAACAATAACGTTGACACTGCATATCTTGAATTTCTTTTTTTTAAACGTTTGTTCCTGGAATATTTCAAGTTGCTTGATAGCGCAATATCCCTCTCAATTCCCGTAGACGACTTACGAATCCCATTTCAACTCTCTCTTCCATGACACGAAGACATAAATCATTGTCTTCTCACATAAAAACAGAAGATATGTAACATATATACCGACATTTAATCAAAAGCAAAGATGAAGAAGAAAAATGTACCAAGTGCTGTTTCTGTTTTTAACGTACCCATATGTCCCCGTTCTCCCAGTCTTCAAGTGCTTTCTGTTGAATCTTACATTGGTTTGATATTTAATGCCATCTCCTTTCTTTTTTCCTTTCTTGATATGATAAGATGTATATAGAAACAATACTCTAAGATGCATGCATAAATCGATTTTAAGGTTATATTGTATTGAGTTTAAAACATAAACAGTTACAGTTTTATTCGGTTGGAAGAATGTTACATTTAAGACTACGAGTAAGTACACTTTGTACTTAGTCTCAATCAGCTTTTTACACCCCTGTCTGACATGCTTTTTCTTTCGTAAATTGAGGATAACACTTTAAGATACATGCATTACCGTCTTTTAGTGAGAGGCTATTATTAGTGGAAGGAGAGCAGCAGAAGTTAATCCAATTAACACTTATCGATGAATAGGCCCTGTCTTACACTATCTTTCCGAAAAAAGTTAACTGAATAAGTAAAGTTTTTCAGCAACTTCTGATGAACAAATGAACAATAACTGCTGTTGCAGCTGGACTAGAGAAAAGAATTCATAACAGCAGTGACTTGTAAATAAATTTGGTTTCTTACTCGGTCATTACAATCTTCATTAGTCAAATGCTTACGTTCCATGAAGCCGTGACATTTGATCTTCCATCCGTGACCCTTATATACCCCGATCCCCTATTAAGGTAACCTGCTGAGGTCGTCACTGCACGATACTAACTATATAAAGACTCGACTACTGGCGATTAATTATTTTTCTGACTTTGACATGAAAATGGGACACAATTTTACCAACAAACAACCTGCAGTCTGTACTGTAGATTTACTACCACACACACACACACACACACACACACACACACACACACACACAAAACCAACGAAAACAACAAAAAGAGAGGAAAATATATAACACACCTCACATAAAAGCGAGGTATTATTCAGGTAATAACAGTTAATTTTTTTCCGACACGTTTGCTAATCTACAGATCACCAGAAAGCTGTTGCAATCTTCGTAAATTGTGGTCGTATACGGAGATAAATTGAAGAAATTCACACCTACAACACACCTTGTTAGTATTAAAAATGAAATATCATAGATATAATAAGGTGCATTTCTACACCGCATCCGCTGTATACCAGTACTGTGCTGTAATACGATATTCCTGCCTGCTTGATCTTTCATTTAAATCATGATACCTGAATTATTGAATATTCAAACAGAATCCGCTAATGAAACTGCACATTTTTGCCACAAAATAAATACACCGTTCCATGGAGGTAGATACTACAGGACCTCCCGACCATCGCTCGTAACGCAAAACGGGGATATATCTGTCCCGTCGCCATGGAAACCTGTAAGTGTGAGCAGTCATGCGTACAACGTTGGTATGGGCATTGTCTTTCCTTTGGACCGACTACTCCTAATCAAACCTAAAGAATGGAAATAGCCACCTAGCTGTAGGCACTAGAGAGGACCTTCAGAGGGAACAGGAGAGAGAGAGAGAGAGAGAGAGAGAGAGAGGGACAGAGAGAAGAGAGAAGGGGAGAGAGAGGGAGAGAGAGAGAGAGAGAGAGATGGGGATGGGGGTAGAGACAGACAGAAAAGCAAAAAGAAAGAGGGATAATGGACCTATTACCGGAGCTTTGCAATATTTTATTTATTCATATATTTTTTTTTCAGCCAAAGTCTTTCAAACCGGAGTAGGAAATTAAACGAATACAATTCCGCTGTATCAGACCGTGACACGTTTTACTGGGTTCCCTGTCCTTCGTGAAAAAACCCCAACAATCTCGCAAAGTATGGGATCATTAAAAATACATGTAAATTAACCAAAAATAAAAGAGAGTCGTTTTTTTTTTTTCTGCTTCGTTTCCATCTGGAAACGTGCAGTGATTAGTAAATCGTTTTAATGGAGGGAGTCAGCCATGAAAAAATTATCAGTCTCTGTCAATCACCACGGTAACAGTCGGGCCCGAATTCACCGGGATGGTACAATTGTGGTAAACTGTGGATTATGTATGTATGGAGCGCCAACTCATCACTTGACTCTTGCTAAAAACATCACTGCATCCTATCCTACTGGAGGCGCTGATCCTGACGAGGAGATTAGCGTTTTGGAAAAGAGAGACCCTCCAAATACTCCATCCATTCATATCCACACCTCTCATATTTTATTTAGCAAAATATTGTTTCATCGCATCTCCGACCATTCACTCTTTGCATTATAGCGACCACAGGGAACAACATCAGTTGTAACTGTACGTTCACTAGCGTTATCTCCTCGATTTTTGCTGTGTGAAGATTTCTCTACAACGAACTAAGTAAGAAGGAAACAAAACTTTGTCGGGAGAGGAAAAAGAGTGACTTGAACGTGACACGGAAGTATCCTTGGAGCCAATTGGTTGCCAAAGTGCCGAAGATTCTCTATTGGAAAACTTCAGGTCGACGAACACAATGTTTAAGGTGGGTGAGAGATCATCTTATGTCAATCTTTACGATGTAGTGATTTGATGGCATAGAAGTGCGAGTACTCCTCTTCAGGCCGTGGATGTTATTTCTTTCAGTTTTAGTTAAGGCATTTTCCTCTCTTTTTCTTGTTTCTTTTTTTTTCTTCTTCTCTTTTTTAGAATATGAAAACAAGCATGAAATGAAATATTCTGAAACCGATGTAAAGTACTAAAAGGGAGATCATCATAGTATGACATTCTTTTTAGTATGGTGATATGAATTATGCAGAGCATAAGTATGGGGACTTATCGGTTTTTGCAAACAACTCTTCAAGTAAAAACACAGTTTCCCATTTTGTTTTATGATCCCAAACCTTACTGAAATGAGAGTAAAGTTTCGCTCTATCAGCAAAACCTAATTGTGACTGTGCATCACAATATGAACAAAAAGTCGCACGCACTGATTTTGTGTGACAGCGGAAAATAGGTGAAATAGGTCATCCTAGCCAATCTTGACTTTTTCATATTTTCTGAAAGAGCAAGTGAAGTTTGTTTGCAAAAACCGATAAGTCCATATTTGTCAAATGGAAATATTTGCGATTAAAGGTCAAGAAAAATAAAGAGAATAATAAGAAAATTGTTGCTTCTTTTGACCATAACTTCAAAAATGTACCTTAACATTGTATGTGTAGTGACTAATATATCATTTGAAAGGTATTATTTTGTATTTTATGACAGATACCGTACTTCAAAATCTTCAAAAATGGACTTTTTGCAAACAGCTCTTCAAGCCTTCTTTTAAATCATACTAAAGTTTGGTATCATAAAAAGAAAAGGACATTTAGTTATCAGCAGTTTTTCTGGAACACTTTATAGTGGAATAGTGTGATAAGGTGTTTCTGTACGTGTCCTCTTTTCATTTGTAAAAAAAAACCCTGTCCATGCCCATCACTTTTAACTCCAATAACTTTCGAAGGGATAACGCTAATGCTTTAAAAGTTGATATTTATAAGCGACAGAATGTGTTAATGAGGCATGCACAATTTCAGCTTAATGTGGTTATCCCTTCATTTTTATTGCTCAGGTGTTTATCATCCTGTTATTTGTTCCATTCATCGCACAGGTAGCGCGGCTTGGTAAGATTAAACGCTTGAATAGACCCTGTGCTTCAGAGCGTCTTTTCTCAGTTTACACTTATCCAGGGTGTGTACTTTCTTTCCAATATTTAGAAAGGTTAAGAGAGTCCATTTGGATGAAGTTATATATCATTTTAAAGCTTAGCGTCTGCTCTTTCAGAATCTGACTTTACTAAAAATCCATGTCTGGCGATTTTTTGTTCGTTTTGTGGTGCAGGGTCACATTTAGAGTCCGGACACAAAATCATTTTAGTAATTTTGATAAAAATCGGGTTTGAAATGGCTGAAATATCCAAAATAAAATTAGAACGCAATCCTTATAAAAGTTGGGTCCCACCATTAAATAGGGCCGCAAATCTATTTTCAACAAATAAAGTTTGTATTCCTCTTACAACAAGATCTATGCTCTTTAACATGTTTGAAGGCTGAATCTCACCCAAACCAATAATTTCTTGTTGTCAACTTTACCATTTCTTGCTCGTAAAATAAACGTTGATTTCCTCTTAGAATATGCCCTTACATATTTTATTCGAAGAAGTCTCTCAATATCTCTAAAGTCTCAAACCTAAAGCCCCATCTCAATCAAATATGGACAATTCTTTTTGACCTTAATAAGAGGCTCCATGGACTCGTTAAACAGGTATGATTCTTCTCTGACGGTGTATTTAGGACACATATCTTTTCCTTCTTTCTCTTTGGCTGCTCTTGTTTCTAGACATATGTTCATGTCTATTGCTTTAGTATTCCAAATTGAATTGTATGTGTGTGTTTTTATTGTTCTATCATCTATCGTGAATGCAGGTTTTCCGAAGCTACTGGATCATACTTCTTTTATTGATTGACAGCCAAGGTAAAGATGTGACTCTTTCCTTTAAATGATTCAGAATTGGCAATTACAATAAAGGCGTTGATACTGACAGAGATAAGAAGGCTTTACTCTATTGGTTATTGATACTGATATACTATTTGGATAATGTGGTTTATTACACAGTACAGTATGTCCCAAAAATAATTGCAACGGAAGCATCCGCAATGATATCTTTAAAAATGGTGAATCAATCTAAATACAAAATTCAGGGTATGAAACTATAACTCTTTGCCCACATCTTACAGAAAACCCCACTCGATTTGCTTCAGTGGTCAAAGAGAAATACGGAATTTTGTAGAGGATGTCGGGAATCTATTCTGTCCAAGTTCTGTCTATTATTCACAAACAAGATCATCAAAATGCTAAACTCGGAAGAATCCGATTCATGACATGCTTTACAACAATCCACATTTCTCTGTGACCGCTTAATCAAATCGAATGGGGATTTCTGCAAAATAGAGCTAAAATGTTATATTTTACGACCCTGAAGTAGCATTTAGAAATTTAATCATATTGGGCATTATCAATGCGAAAATCTGATTGTAATTTTTTTTTTTTTTTTTTTTTTTTGGGGGGGGGGGGGACATACTGCAGTAAGTCGCCCCAAAAATTACAATGAGATTTTCGAATTGATAGCACCAAATATGATCAACCTGTCTAAGTGCTACTTCAGGGTCTTAAAATATAACATCTTAGCTCTATTTTGCAGAAAACCTCATTCAATTTGGTTAAGCGGTCACAGAGAAATGTGGATTGTTCTAAAGCATGTCATGAGTCTCATTCTTCCCATTTTAGCAATTCAATGCTCTTGCGTGTGAATAATAGACAGAATTTGGACAGAAGAGATTCCCGACATCCTCTACAAAATTCCTTATTTCTCTTTGACCACTGAAGCAAATCGAGTGGGGTTTTCTGTAAGATGTGGGCAATGAGTTTTAGTTTCATACCCTGAATTTGTATTTAGATTGATTCACTATTTTTAAAGATATCATTGCGGAGGGCCCCATTGTAATTTTTTTCGGGACATACTGTAAACCCGTGTTTTGTGAGATGCCTTTTCTTGACATGAACTTCATTACGTGCAGTGGCATTGTAAATGTAATGGTTTATGAATTCTCTTGTTCTTGTTGTATGAAATCTCTACTTGTACAGATCCCCGTTGTGTGATATAAATGAATAAATGTGTATTTTTACAAATGTGCACATGTTTATTTACATTTCGATATCACCCAGTATCAGTGGTGCTCAGAGCCAACGCGAAATAGATGTCTAGCCAATAAAATGTCATCCCTGACATTTTTTTGTTGTTGTTTTTGTTGAGGCAAGATATTCGTGATAATGAGACATAAGTTTATACACTGTTGGTATGTGTTTTGCACATCTCAAAAGGAGGATAATGACTGCAGATAGATGCATTATAACTACATTCCGTTGTCATGATGTTAAATGAAACGCTGTTTACGCAGCCGTCTCTAACAATGTTGACCAAATTCTACTGATCTTATCATTTTTCCCCGAATCAGTTATTACTTTCTATTCGAAAGGAAAATGTTCCTGTATATCTCAACATTAAACTGAATTAAATGAACTCATCATGACAATTCGTAATGTAGGCGTGGAGAAAAGGAGAATGTCTAGATGATTATGGTTGTTACGATTGAACACAAACAGATGACAACAACTCAAATTGGGGAAATTATTGCATATAAGTGTGAGAGAGCAAATACAGCTTATGGAATACTGTATTTCGTTGCAATCTGCTGGACCGCACATGCCTGGAAGTAATATCTTAAATTGATAATAAACTCTAGGAAGGATTATCTCAGGCATGCTAGTCCATTGTATTATGTGACCGTGCACCACAAAACACACAAAAAGTCGCACCCCTTGATTTTAAGTTAGGACGCCAATAGAAAAAAAAAAGTAAGATGGGTCAACCGAGTCGATCTTTAGTTTTTCATATTTTCTGAAAGAACTATCCTTCTTCTACATTATTTTTCAGTTTGGTATCATAACATGAATTGGAAAATGTGTTTTCAGCAGTTTTCTACAATCCTTTTTTTTTCGGGAAGAGTAGAATGACCAGGTTGGGCTTAGAGGTCACTTTTCGTGTCTTCAAATCCTTTGCACACTCTTCACTTTCAAGTTTGATAACTTTTGAAAAGATGACGCTACTGCTTGAAAAGCTTGGATTCATCATGAGCATAATGTGCTAATAGAACGTTCTCAATTTCAGCTGAAATTGATAATCAATTCATTGTTGTTGTTAGTGTGTGTTACATCCTGTGTTTTGTCCCTTTCATGGCACAGCTAGCAGGGTAAAGATTAAGCGCTTGAATAGACCGTGTACTTCAGAGCCTCTTTTCTGAGTTCACACATTTACAGAGTCCATTTGAATTGAGTTATACATCATTTTAAAGCTTACAGTCTGCTCTTTCAGAATCTGCCCTTAACTGAAAATCCATATCTGGCGACTTTTTGTTGGTTTTTTGGTGCAGGGTCACATATACCCATGATTTTACACAACGTAGGCACACACAAATATGTATGTATGTATATATATATATATATATATATATATATATATATACATATATATATATATATATATATATATATATATATATATATAAGACCCTGCATCACAAAATCAACAAAAAGTCGCCAGACATGGACTTTGAGTTAATAGCAGATTCTAAAAGAGCAGACTTTAAGCTTTAAAATGAAGTATATCTTAATTTCAATTGACTCTCCTAACCTATCCTAATAATATTATTATTGGAAAGAAAGCACACACTCTGCAAAGTGTGAACTGAGAAAAGAGGCTCTGCAGTACGGGGTCTATTCAAGTGCTTACTCTTTACCGAGCTGTGCTAGCTGTGTGTTGTATGGAACAAAAACAAGATGTAAACAATCGGAGCAACAACAATGAATGGATTACGAAATTGAGCGTCTATGAACGCATTCTGAAGATGATTCAAAGCAACTTTCAAAGCAGTAAAATCGTCCTTTCCAAAGTTATTAGAATTGAAAGTGAAGATTATGGATGAGGTTTCATAAAAAAATAAAAAAGAGACACACCTAATCACATTCATCTACCAGAAAGTGCTCCGGAAAAACTGTCAAAACACAATTTTCTGTTTGTTTTATGATCCCAAATTTAAGTATAATGTAGCAGAAGACTTTCTCTTTCAGAAAATATGAAAAATTCAAGATTGACTATGTTGACCCATCTTACTGTTTTTGAATCCTTGCACAGAATCAGGGTGTGCGACTTTTTGTTGTTTTTTGTGATACATATATATTTATATATATATACATATATATATATATTTGCATGCATACAGTATCTTATGAGAAGGAGTACAGCGCTGATGAAGGCCTAAGATAAGACCCAAAGTTTGACAAAAAAAAACACACACGCGTTAAACTAGCTCACTATTACATGTACACGAAGTTTCCATGCAGCCAGAGCTGGAGACGACGATAACATTTTATGACATGACGTCAAAAAAAAATATAACAAACTAAAGATGAACCTAAATACAAGTTTCTTGCACAATGCATGAACCTGAATATCCTCTGCCCAAAAAAAAAAAAAAATAAATAAATAAATAGTTTTTCATGTCAATTACAAGTGTAGGGAATGATTCCTTCTTGTATGAAATTGAAATTTCAGAGAATAATCATTTTCCTTATGGTCATATAATCACAAAGTATACTTGGCTTCTTATCCACCAAGAATGGCTGCACTAAACATTCTAAAGCTCACAACCTTTTTACACAGTCTGATTATCCTCAACCTTCACTAGTTCATTCTGCTATATTGGTGTATTCACTCAATTCAGACGAATATTGTGGTTGTATTCTTTTTAAATACATTCGGTCAAAACGCGCTCACCTAGCCGCTGGTCTGTAATGCTTACGTATGGCTTCGATGGCCTCATTTCGGTTTATTAATTAAATAGTGATTATACAGCAGGATCTCGATTATCCAGACATCGATTATTCGGATTCTCTGTCTTACGGACATCCAGTGGCTAACATCTTTAAATCTGTTTTCATGTAATTCTACTATGACTCAAAACAAACATCTTCATTCATTATCATGGGAAAACGCGACTTGACATATTCCAATCATATAGCAGCCGACTGAGACGATATCAGTGACTGGTACGGCCCTTGTCACTGGCACAGAGTGTACAGCTGCAACTGCAGTGGTATGGTACACAAAGTGACAGTATCCGACAAGTTGTAATCTTGATCTCATCGTCGCTCAATATCAATCAAAAAAAAAAAATATCCGAAGGGATATTCCACCTATATTTTGTTTTATTTCTGTTATAATATGAACCATAAAACAATGATGATACATAACAGTCATAAAATTAGTAGATTAGTGCATACCCCTAACATGATTATGCAAGAAAGTGCTACTATTTTGAACAAATCTCTCTTATCCGGCCAATTCGATTATGCGGAAGCGCGCTGGTCACGTCGTGGCCGGATAATCGAGGTCTCACTGTACCTTTATAAGCTTGTTGCGTAGCTCAGATCAAAAGCGTTATCCTACAATAAAATATTAACTATTCGCAGCCATTGTATCGTAGAATGCTCTCCTATTGATTATCTTTGCCTCTTTTATTTTCGATTCGATAGAAACATTTTATGCCAGAGATCACATGTGTACAAAGAGCAGCCCGGACTTGGAAGGCATGTGTGGTTACATCAAAACAGGACAAAGCAGGACGCCTGGCGAATACATCAAACTTATTCGAAAATACGTCCCACGTGATCATCCCCTCTATGACGCATCAGTTCCTCAAGAAATCAGAGGAAAAACAAACTTCTACTGCGCCTACCCAGGTAGGGGCATGCATCTATTTCTTCTTTTTCTCTTTCACGACCTTCCAAAACCGTACGTGTCTTTTAATAATGATCATATATTCCTCGATCATTTAACGCATCAGAGCGTTACATTATGTCATTTATTACACACTAGAATGATAAACTATGTATGACGTGTTTCACGACCGCAATCCCCGTATGTTTTCAAGGATGTTTTGCAAAGGGAATTTTACACGCTGTCTGTTGTTTGCCTTATGATGTGTATGGTAAATGACGTAATTAGAGGGCAGTGATATTTCAGTACAATGTATGTCTACTATAAGTTTACAAGCATTGTTTATTCTGTTATATTCCTATTGTTTTGTGCATACGATTTCTATCAGTGAAGAAAGTGAAATGTACATTACGTTATTCTTATTGCGAAAAACGTAAATAAAGTTGAAATTGAATTTCATTTTGTTAAGAAATGCGATGATTTACACAAAACCAGACGTCCGCATCTATTCAGGAGTGTGAGTGTATGTGTGTGTGTTTTTTTTGTTTGTTTTTGTTTTTTGTTTTGTTTTGCTTCTTTTTTTTGGGGGGGGGTACTTCTGAACCCCCCTCCCAGCACAGAATTTGAACCACAATGTAAAGCACAGTGTGAACACATTGTTGACACAGTCTGACGATTTGTTCACAATGTTTAATCCGAAAATTTATTTCAAATATTGTGAATACATTGTGAGTTATCAATTGAGTATGTGAATATAAGAACGACCCAAGACCATGGAAGACCATTTCGAGAAAACTTAAAAAAAAAAACTTCATATCTTTTTTATTTGTCCATTAATATCCTATTTAACTGTGATGGGAAGGCAACATTGTATATACAAATTAGAACATATATTATCATGACAATTAACATTTACATTAATTGTGGAGAGGCCATTTTGTGTGATGGACTTGGGTCGTTCTTTGATTCATATACATTATATTCTGCTATATAGAGATGAGAGAAGGACGAGAGAGGGCGCTATAATATGAATGTAAGAATGACCCAAGTCCTTCATTCTTACATTCATATAAGATTTAACTCATTTATTTCAGGCACTTCCGGGGGTAATTAGGATTTATCATTTATACACAAGATGAGTCCATGCATAGGCTACAATTTCCCATGTCAAACTGAATTTGGCCAAAAATTGGACTTGGGTCGTTCTTATATTCAGGTCTTTAATTCACTGTGTGGAAGAGAACATTTTCAATGTCAACGCTTTGTGACACCAACCACGCCACATTGTTAAATTATCTTCACACTTGCAAATTCGAGCGTTTTCACATAGCTCTCTATTATTCTGATCGCAATGTGAGTACACTGTGGGACAGTGCGTTCGTTCCAGCTGGGCCTGCTTTATTGACGTGTGTGTGGATGTGTGGTGTTTTTTTTTTTTTTTTTTTTTTTTTTTTTTTTAGGGGGTTGTAAGTATGCAAACAGTTATTTATGACCATTCAACCATTTTCTCTGTGATAGCTTGCATGTCCAACCCTTGCCCTTACGGAGAGATGTGTAATGAAACTCTGGACGGATATCATTGTTGCTGTACTTCACTAGACATAACTGGAAGCGGTCAAATAAATAACGTAACTGGAAGCAGTCAAATAGGTATGTGTTTATTTATTTACCTTTTAGTGATGTTAGACGCGGTAATGTGATTGTTACATGAGAACTAACTGCGATCAGCAGCCCCATACGCATAGCGTAAAGGGGCTGCGGACTGTAGCATTCAGGATCGAAAGAAGGGTAGTACCGCAGATAGATATCAACTTAAAATCGAAAAAAATTTCTTCAATTTGAAGACTTACAGGTGAAGTTGACGTGTTGACAACAGGCAACGTCCAACGTTTGATTCTGCCAATAGTCCCTTTCTGTTCGAATTGATGACTTAATGTGACTCGGTCGAGAGGAACCTGGGAGAGCTACACTGAATTGCCAGCCATAGCCAGCGCATACGCACACAGACATCTTATCCGGTCAATGGATCTGAAATTTGTGCGCATGTGATGTGTGCGCATGCGCTGGCCGTCAATTCAGTGTAGCTCTCCCAGGTTCCTCTCGACGGAGTCACATTAAGTCATTTATTCGAACAGAAAGGGACTATTGGCAGAACCAAACGTTGCACGTTACCTGCTGTCAATACTTCAACTTACCTGTAAGTCTTCAAATTGAAGATTTTTTTTTTCGATTTTAAGTTGATATTTATCCGCGATACTACCCTTGTCATGATCCTGAATGCCACAGTCCGCAGCCCCGTTGCGCTATACGCAAGGGGCTGCTGGTCGCAGTCACATCAGGACGTGTTTTTCTCGTATTTTGTGTTCATGTTCGTGCCTGCATCAGTTGAACTTCACAATATTTTACTATTATCTCATAGTAATGCAGCAGCTAGCAATAAAAAAAAGCAAAGAAAGCATACACGGTACGTAGAAGAATATCAGAAGAGTTTGTTTGCAAAAACCGATAAGCCCATTTTTGAAGATTTTGAAGTACAGTCTTTTTTTATTATTCTCTTTGTTTTTCTTGACCTTTAATCGCAAATATCTCCATTTGGCAAATATGTACTTATCGGTTTTTGCGAACAAATTTTTCATCTTTTTCTGAATGGAGGTCAGTGCAATGGAGATAAAAAGTGAATGAAAATGACACTAATATACATTTGTTCCCATCCACTTGTTTTTACGTACCAAATACGGGAAAACATCAGTATGGTTCTGTCCAACATTCCATTCCTTCTCAATGTGGGACACGTATCTCACCTTAGACCGACATGAATGTTTTCTGTTATGCTATATATTATGGAGAGGGTTGGTGGAAGTAGGTATGGGATTGGTCAATTGTCCATCACGTGACATGTAGGTCTAAGAGAAGGTGCCATTGCACACTGTCAATTTCAAATCTTATTTGATCAAGAAAGGATACTGCACGGATGACGACACCAATATCAGTTGAAACCTGTGTTAGGAGCCTCGAAAAATGTACAAAATACACTTTGCGCAAAAATGATTATGAAAAAATCTAATGAATATAATATTACTAGTCGAAAGTGCCCTATTAAACCTCTATTTGATAGTTGTATAGTAATTAGGGTGCTGTGTATCCCTCGAGATCACTATTCGCGATAAAAATATGTGAAAAAATGTTACTCAGCCCCATAATTAGTGCGGACATTTTAAGAAGCAGAAGACGGAAGAACATTGTCTCCTTTTATATCTCTGAAATATATTATACCCTCTGTCGCAGAAGTT
Organism: Diadema antillarum; assembly: GCF_040938485.1. Classification (NCBI taxonomy): domain Eukaryota; kingdom Metazoa; phylum Echinodermata; class Echinoidea; order Diadematoida; family Diadematidae; genus Diadema; species Diadema antillarum. The sequence goes on along the minus strand of NW_027271947.1, from coordinate 29,390 downwards.
GCATATAAATATTATACTATTTATACTGCTTCGTATCTAAATCACAACAAACCAAAGGAGCATACAATTATCTGTTCCTTCCAAAATATTCAGCATTGAAAATTTCGTGGTGAATAGAACATGGCACTTGAACAAAATTAGCATAATATCTATTGCTTTCTTATATATTTATATACTGTAATTTTACTCTAATGCGAATGATCAGACATTAGGAAATCCGAAAGATCAGGACTTGAGTGTAAAGCCTGACAACAAAATTTTGGCCAAGCACATGATGGTTAAATAAAATAAATGATAAAGTTCTACTAACAACAGTTTCCTAATAAACATCAATTTTCTACTAAACAGCAACTTTGATAAAGTTCTTCAACACATTCGCTGAAAATAGGTTTGTCTTACTTGAAACGAGATCCTCTTCTTTTCTCGACATATCGAAACTCTACATGAAGAAGATCGACTTCAGTAAAAGGATCGTATAGTTTTGCATTACACGGGCGATTCAGATTTTAACATTTTGAGAGATAATTACTAACGTAGGGCGGTAGGAGTGACGCCTTTGATTATCAATGTGTCCTTTGTTTCCCGACTAAATCATTTGCTCAATGATTCAGCAAATGAGGGGGGGGGGGTGTCACGTCTAGAGGTATTTTTATTTTTTCGTCCATAAATTTTAGATGGACCCCAGTAGCCGGGGTTTCAAATGTTTGATATTTGGTAAATTCAACAAAGCCATGCTTCTTTGCTTGTTGTCTGATGATATGGTGGTGCAAATAAAAAATAAATAGAATAAACACAAGTTTTGCATAAAAAAATTATGTTTTTCCATTTCTTATTCCATTTCTATACTTCCTATGAACACCATCTGTAGCATTCCCTTATGCTCCCTGCAACAAGACCGCAACACTCTCGGCAGCACGCGAGTTGTGCAAGTCTTTTCCTCAAGGAACTCTACCCTTGCCGCGAAACAAAACCTACCTCCTCGATCTGCTCACGATTGCCAACCGTACGTGTGGCTTTGACGACATTTGGCTGGGTTGTCATTGCTGCTGGCCAGCGAATCTCACCTCTTTTGATTGGAAAGACCGGGCTCCAACTGGGGACTGGTTGTGCGGTATGCAGCACAGCCGGCATAAACTTCTTCTCACTTCACTCTACACGGACGAACTTCCGGGTAATCATTAGTTCTCTAGCTATGAAATACCTTATCATAATTTTATAGCATCGATAATGAAATGATAGTGAATAATAATAATAATAACACTATTATAATGAAAAAAAAAATAATACTACCACCACTACTACTACTAGTAATGATACTAACAATAGTAATACAGTTAAAGTTTGCTCTATTTTTTTAGTCCAGAGTAGCATGTTATGTGTTCTTACTGCGCGACCAGAGAGCCCTGCCGTTAAATTACTCTAGCGTTGCCAGGTGCCCGTTATACACCTGTGCCGGTATTCAATAATCTACCATTATGGTTAAGTAAGAAAATCTAAGCCATTATGGCCGTGCATCACAAAACCATCAAAAGGTCGCACGCACTGATTTTGTGTTAGCAATGGTTAGGACGGAATTTAAGGTGAAATGGATCAACCCACCCAATCTTTAGTTATTTCATATTCTCAGAAAGAGCCAATCTTCTTTTACATTATACTAACGTTTGGGATCAGAAAACGAACAAAACATTCTCTCACATTTTTTGGTAGAATAGTGTGATTAGGTGTTTGCTACTGATTTGAAAGTTTCCATTAATCATCTACAGAATGTGTTAATAAAGCATGCTCAATTTTAGCCAAATCTGATAATCTCTTCATTATTGTTGCTCCGTTGTGTTTCTTTGTTTGTTTGTTTGTTTGTTTTTGTTGTTGTTGTTCTATTCGTTGCACAGCTACGACAGCTTCGTAAAGATTAAGCGCTTGAATAGACTTCGTGCTTTAAAGCCTACTTTCTCTGTTCACACTTTCCAGAGTGTGCACTTCTTTCTAACATTACGATAGGCAAGGAGAGTTCAGGTGAATTTAGTTATACACTGTACATCATTTTAAAGCTTAGCTTATGCTCTTTAAGAATCTGCTCTTCACTAAAAATCCATGTCTGGCGAATTTTTGTTGGTTTGTGATGCAGGTCACATAATTTTTGCCTATAAAAGTGAAAATGTTAAGCGAAAGACGGTATTCCTTAAGCATTGGCAGAGATGTTGTCCAGCATGTGTAGAAAAAAAATAAAGCTTAGAGTCTGCTCTTTTACAAATTGCCCTTAACTAAAAATCATGTCTGTAAGTTATGGCGACGTTTTGTTGCTTTTGTCGTGCAGGGTCACATATGAAACTTGAATGCTACTACCTTTCAAAAACGTCGATTCCCTAAACTTACTGCAGAAATCGAAACATGTCACACTAAAACTACATCAATTTGTCCCTGCATCACAAAACCAACAAAAAATCGTCAGACATGGGATTTTTAAAGTTAAGGGCAGATTCCGAAAAACCAGACTCTAAGCTTTAAAATGATGAATAACCCAATTCAAATGGACTTCCTAAACACTGGAAAGACCACACACTTTCTAGAAAAGTGCGAACTGAGAAAAGAGGCTTTGAAGTACAGGGTCTCTTCAAGCACTTAGTCTTTACCAATCCGTGCTAGCTGTGTGATGAGAGCGACAAAACAAAGGACGTAAAGAACCGGAGCAACAACAATGAAGAGATTATTAGATTAAGCTTAAATTAAGCATGCTCTACTAACACATTCTGTCCATAATTGATGCTAACTTTTAAAGCAGTAGCCTTATCCAGTCAAAAGTTATGAGACTTGAAAGTGAAGAGTATGCAAAGGATTTCAAGAAATGAAAGGGGGCCTCTAAGACATACAATTGTAGCTTAGCATTCTACTCCCCCCCCCCCCACCAAAAAAAAAAACAATAACAACAACAACAAAAACCGGTTGTAGTAAGACTGCTTAAAACACACTTTCCGATTCATGTTATGATCCCAAACTAAAATGTTGTAGAAGAACCTAGCTCTTTTAGAAGACATGAAAAACTCAAGATTGACGCGGTTGACCCATTTCACCTTTTTTGAGTCCTCATGTAAAATCAAGGGGTGCGACTTTTTGTTCGTTTTGTGATGCACGGTAACATTTGCAAAAATAAATTCTCCAAAGAACATTTTTCATGTACAATTTTGCATGTATAGCTGTACTCCACCATTTCGGTCGATGCATCAAGCTGTCTTGTATCCTTGTTATGGCGTTTGCATATCATTTTAATTGAATTAGATCGAAAACGTTTTTGGCGAGGTATGTAGGGCTTTCAAATTGCAATGTTTTTCATGTTATTTCATTATAACCACGTATGATGGGCCTATCCAAGTGACAGATTACTATATCTTAGCTATGAGGATAAGAGTTTATCTTTTGAAAAATTGAAGCAGATTGAAATTTCATTGGTATCGACAAGCCCGCTGTAAATAGATTCTATAGACTTGCCAATAGATGCAATCAAAGTCACCGAATCTCTTTAACAGACATCGCTTTTTTTATAACTTTGTCGTTTGCTTGCAGATAATATCAAAAACCCAGGGATGGGAATGTTGGCAGTGAGGAGCGCTCCCTCCGGAGAAGATGTGGAATTTATCGCTGCTGGTGTTACTGAATTCAGAGGAATTGTATGTGTGAACGACTGAGGGCGCACTCTGTCTATCATGTGCCCATCACCGTTGATACTCAAGCATTCAAATTCAGAATCCGACCGATCAATCTTATATATAATAGTAATAATAAAATACATTTATAAGGAGTTTAATATGGCTGTTTCTAAGCGCACAGTTTACCAGAAAATCAAAATTTAGTCCAAAATAATACAAAAATTAAAATACAAAAAAAAAAAATACCAAAAGAAAACCCAGTATATTATTTTTTTTTAAAATGATACAGTGCATCTATACGATAAATAAATACTGAAAATTAATGACAGTGTGCACTTCCATCGACTGACCCACAACTGGACCATTCCAAATGACCATTACTAAGAGGGAAAAAAAAGTTTTCAGAGGAGTTTTAAACTGATTAACGGAAGTGGCAACATGACTGTAAATGCAAGTAGAGAATTCAAGAGAGAAGGGGCATATATAGAAAAAGCACGATCACCATAATTTGTGGAAGTGCGAGGTCCAGGGGTAAACTGCATTGTAGAGGGTGAACGGATGGATCTTGAGGAAGTGGTGGCACGTAAGGAAATGAGGTCTGTGAGATACTTGGGGGCTTACCCATTCAGTATTTTGTACGTAAGCAGAAGAACTTTAAATGCGGTGATGTTTGGGAAGCCATGAAGTGGAAAGAACGGAGGATTGGAGTTATGGGCTCAGATTTCCTAAAGGGGGACACAAGTCTTGCGGCAGAATTTTGTACCCGTTGACGTGTGAATAAATGTGTCTGAGGGAGGTTAAAAAATATGGAATTACAATAATTTGGATGAAAAGAAACAAGTGCATGAATTAATATGACAGTTGTAGGTCGATCTAGTAGTTTCCTTATCTTCCCAATTTTTAACAATCCAAAAGATGCTGACTTTGTTCATACAAATGTGCACAATGTGGTGTTGAAGGGTAAGATTGTTGTCAATGATCAAACCAAGATTACGTGCCCATTCACTACACTTGGTAGGACATTATCAGTAACTAAATCCGAGAATGAATTGGTGTTTTTATGTTTGGAAAATCAACTCGGATTTTTTTTTTTTTTATTGAGGCAAAGTTTGTTGTGTTAGGATTAGATTTTAATGTCCTCAAGACAGTTGCTAATTTTTTGAGCCGCTTCAGCCTTTTCATTTGGTTTTAGTGTGACACAAATCTGTGTGTCGTCAGCATACACCACATGCTGAACGCCTTGGTGAGATTCAGTGACTTTGGGCAATGGACTGGTGTAAAGAAAAAGAAACAAAAAGGGCGGCCAGATCAAGGAACCTTGCGGATCTACGCAGGTAAGCGGGAATAGTGAAGAGATCGTGCCACCGATGATGAGCCGTTAAGTACGGTTGTGAAGATATGAACGGATCCATTCAAGAACTGTTCCGGATATCAGGAAGTCTATGTCAAGGCGGTGAAATAACACACTGAGGTTGATATAGTGTCAAAGGGAGCTGGGTAATCCAGGGCCCTGTTTTATGAAGAGTTAGAATTAATTATAAGGTTCATTTCAACTGTAAGTCCATGGCAGCCTGTGTGGTAAGGAAATTTAAAATCGATTTTGTCTTTTTGATAAAACGGGGCCCAGGAATATTAACATTGCTTCATTTCCCATGTCTACGGTCAGCAGAAGAGCATTGAAAAGTTTAACCAAGGCAGTTTCTGCTGAATGATGATTTCAGTATGCAGATTGAAAACACGGAACGTAATTATGCTGGATCTCTCACAGTAATCTTTGAACTGTGATGACACAATCCTCTCCAGGACTTTACCCAAAGGGGGAAGATTGGCCATGGGTTTGTGATCATTGCGTTTATTAGGGACAAGTGGAGTGTTTTTGAGGAGAGGGAGAAGTATAGAGATAACTTACACTGTAGATGGTTCTAGGACGAGAGCAGACATTGGCAGAGGACGAAGAGAGGTTGATTTATATTAATGGGAGCTACTATTTCGTTTCCGTCAAGTAAAATTCACGCATGTGCGTTCAATTTCTAAATGCGAGCACTACATTTTCTACTCGTCCATTGAAATTCACGGCATAGTACAAATGAGCCTGTTTGAGGCGTTCATTTTTATCATATGTTTCAGATGATCAATTTTCTACTTCGTGCAATTTTTGAAGAATGAGGTGAAACCCAATTATAATCCATAAAGTCAAATTAACAAAATAGCACTTCATGCCCTACACAGCACAGCACAATACTCACCTCAGCACAGCGTGACGCTTTAAAGGTGATGTTTACAATTGGGAGCAGTAAAACAAATAATACAATGTTCAGTTATCACACTCGATGCATATTTTGTAGATCACTTGTGTCACTCCAATCCTACCGTTTGAAAAAATGCAAAAAATCTTAAAATGTATTGGGATATGACTGCTTTTATCAATACTTAAGATGGTTTATTCTAGAAACAATTTTCTGTTGTTCACATTGTGTGTATTCAACAATACTTAACATTCATTATACTGATTAACGTTTTCACATTGGGTGCTCTGATTCCCTTACTCACATTGTAGAAATAGGTTTTTGTTTCATCTGCACTTGGTAAATGCAGAGCTAAAAACTCTCACGCATATTGCGTGAGACTTACGCATTTAGGATCTGTCTCACGATCTCACGCATGGCACCCATTTTCTCACGCATCGGGTGAAGTGTGCAACTTGGGCCTATGATAAGGAGCATAGCTCAAAGGATTGAAGTGATAGTTGCAATTAAAGCTATATTTCTCTTTTTGTCTTTAAAGAAATAAAAATAAATAGTTACTTAAAGGGAATGGCTAGTAATGCAGAGGGAAGATTGTTCCCATCCTTGTGGGATTCATTTAAAAGTACGTTATAATATGTATTGTTGTGTGAAAATTATTTGGTTCAGAATGGTCTCATATTCAAGTAACTTGCAGTTCAATGTTTCCAGGTTAGCATGCCTGTACAGTGACGGGGCGATTGGTAACGTGATTCCCACTGATCAGTTACTAGCTATCCCCTTTAAGCATGCGCCAGGTTGAAAAAAATTGAAAAAGGTTCCCTACCGTGGATGCTACCCTCCTACTCCCTTCACCGCTCGGTCGCTTCGCTCCCTCGCTCGCGCGCCCATGCGCCGAGACGCCGAGTCATGAAAATATCACTCATACAATTTCTTTTGGAACTTGACATCTCTGTAAATATTGCCTTTAACTAATTATGTGCGTAACCGTCAGTGCTCTCTCCCGTGCCTCTCGCAGCACACACTCCTGATAGCTAGCTAGCTACGTGCGAAGGAATGATGAATGCATAATCGAGACTAGCTGCGCTCCGGGACCCGTGCTGAATGGACGTTATGTAGCACACGAACTGCGTGTGGTACACACATCAGCTAGTAGGTACTATAAAATGGGCTTCAGAATTTCTGCGATCTGATTGGCCAATTGTCATACAATGATTTTTACTGATCCACACTGAGCCATGCGTCAGGTAAAGTTTTGTTTAATGTAAGTTGTAGGTTTACCGGAAGCCTGATAGGGGAAAAATGTATTTCATGAATTCGCAGACCCCTTTTATAACACAAATGATGCACCGGCCTATTTCTGGACTTGAATCATTGAGAAGTGGATGCTCTTCCTTAACTTTGGAACAGTCTAAAACCACGCGCAACACTCAATTCTAAAGTCCTGTGCATCAGCTGTATACTATAATGATTCCAGGCACGCAAATCGGTAGGGCACTGTCTACCACAGAGACAGATAGGGAGAGAGAGTGGGAGAGGCAGAGATGATAAGAAAGACAGAGAGAGAGAGAGAGAGAGTTAGAGGAATGCAAACGAAAGTAAGGACAAGAAGGGGAGAGTGATTAGATAGGAAGTATTAGAAATATATATGTAGTATGGTAAAAGTGACCAAGCATCACATAATCACTAAAAAGTCACAAGACATTAATTTCTAGTAAAGGGCAGATATTGAAAGAGCTGATTCTAAGCTTTCAAATTATGTATGGCTCAATTCAAATAAACTCCCCTAACCTAATCTAAATACTGGAAAGAAAGCACACACTCTGCAAAAATGTAAACCGAGAAAAGAGGTTCTGAAGTACAGGGTCTATCCAAGCGCTTAATCTTCATCAAATTGTGCTGATTGTGCGATGAGTGAGACAAACGACTGGATGTTTACCACCGTAGTAGCAACAATGAAGGGATTATGAGATAAAGTGACATTTTGTTCATGATTTATGATAATTTTCAAGGTGAAAGCACTATCCTTTCCACAGCTATTAGAATAGAAAGTGAAGGATGTGCAAATGATTTTCAAGAAATGAAAAAGTCCTACCTAATCACACCACTCTGCAAAAAGGAGGTTGTAGAAAAACTGCTTAAGACACTCTCTCCAATTCAGGTTAGGACCCTAAACTTAAGAATAATCCAGACGAGGAATAGCTCATTCAGAAAATATGAAAAAGTCAAGATTAACTTCGTTGCCCCGTTTCACCGTTTTGGAATCCTTACGTAAAATCAATGGGTGCGACTTTCTTTTTGTTTTGCGATGCACGATCACAAATAGTGACATTACCCTTATGTTATTATCAATTTTGTTACAGTCTAATATCAATAGTTTGTTTATCTTACATTGGCATTCTTAACATTTGCCTCCATAAAACGAAGAAAAAAAAAAGAAAACAATATAATAATCATTTTCTAATTTGTTTCCTTTACAACTTCTTTCCACAATTTCTTTCTTTAACAATTACAACGATATTTCGTATTTCAGTGAAAAGTTATATTTCGCAGAGATGTCCGTATTAATGTGTGGAAGTAAAATTTGATTTCGAATTTTACCCAAGATCTGGATCCATGTTAAGCAGCTGCTTATGATACCAGTCTCCTGCTTTTCTTTTTCTTACAATTACATAATTCTAAAGTTCATGATATTAAATTCTCATTTTTTCCCTCTAAATTTCCCTTATCGTAATGACATAAGACATAATTTGAAAAGATATTCAGTCGTTATTGAGCTTATGTACAGTTGTTATATTTACAACGTCCTTTTATACAGTGGACTCCATTATAACGAAATCCTTGGGACCGGCAGTTTTCTTTTGTTTTCTAGAAATTTCGTTACAACCGAACTAACAATCAATATAAAAATTACAGAGCCGACTATTTTGAAGCCTGAACTTTTACTTCGTTGTAACCAGAATTTAATAAACCTTGTTCGTTATAACGGCAGTACACTGTAATTACGTTGTGACATAGTATGTTAAGTCTTACGAATCGATTAATAACGTGCTAACAATGTCTTATGTATATATTCGAAATCACTAAGTAAAATAGTACACTAATCCTTATGTTTGTGTAATGTTATGCTCACAATGTTTGTTATGTATTGTTTTTATCACGTGTGATTTGAAGAAGACGAAAATAACAAACAATCATTATAGTACTGACAATAGTAGAATGTAATACAACTATGCTACTTTTATATATATATATATATGAAGAGTTTGTTCGCAAAAACCGATAGGTCCATTTTGGAAGATTTTGAAGTACGGTCTCTGTCATAAAGTACAAAATAATACCTTTTAAATGATATATTGGTGACTACGTATAAAGGTATATCTTTGAAGTTATGGTCAAAAGAAGCAAAAATTGTCTTATTATTCTCTTTATTTTTCTTGACCTTTAATCGCAAATATCTCCATTTGGCAAATATGGACTTTATTTGCCTGTTTATTCATGTTTGATAATGGAATGAACTTTCGCCTTTGAATGATTTAATTTCATTTCAGCTTTTTCCAGATTTGCATTAAAATTGAAAGTACCAACATAGGTTTAAACACAACAGCATGAGGGATATCACAATCACGGATAAACAAAATAAAAATCATTGGAATCTTTACATGTCAATGCCTGAATTAGCGATTTCGTTGATTGAATTGCACACTAATTACTCTTCAAAGAATTCTTATCTTTACGATAAAAAGAGGGAAGGCGTGGGATACTTTCAATTTGTTTTTTTTTTTATTTTTTGCAGGAACAGGATTGCATACATGTACTGGTTGATATTAACGGAGTTCTGTGACGTATATATGGAGAGGTACATGTTAGGCGTTATTTTGTTGCGTGTTATAAAGATGTACGTCTGTTGTTCATCTAAACACTGTTATTAAACAGAACAGGTTTATACATTTCAAGTGTACATAATATTGCATGCATGAACTTTGTAATTTACGTAGAAGAACAAAAAGGGGTCGGTGCATTATAATGCTAACCCACACAATGTTCATTTTGAGATAATCGCTTTTGAAAGTTTGAAAAAAAATCCATCAATCAGGTTAATGACTCGAGAAGGCCAATTTTTTCGTATATGAATTTTTACATACTCAAGATTGAATAGTGTCTTGGGGAAATTTACTAAACTGATATTTTGGTGGATTCAAGAGGATTTTTCAAGTCACTGTCATTGTCTTTGAGAAAGAGGTGAATCTTCAAAGCCTGTTTTCTCGCAATTTTGTCAGGCTAACATCTTAAAAAGTGCATTTTATTTCTCTTTCTATGCCCACTGATGGTGCCGAAGAATACAAGTGTTTTATATCAATGCAAAGCTTAGGAAATGGGCAATGTGATTCAGTGAAAAAATGAATTTTCAAAATTTCCGACTTTTGCCTGAAACCGTTTGTGTTTTAGCACTTTATTGCAGCCAAATCCGTCGTGTATACAAATACTCTTTATTTTGTGAAAACTCACAAAATATCAATATCTCATCGCTAAAAATGGAAAATTAATGTGATATTTGAGTTTCCCTCCTTTGTGACGTGAAATTAAAATAAGATATACTTGTTCTAACTGTCTGTATTGTATGATCTGTGTGAATTATGAAGACAAACTTTGCATATATTTCAGACGCACACACGCGCACATATACGCATAAAGACATCTGGAAATGTGGATATTAAACAATTTCAACAATTCAAGTTTTAAAAGACAAAGCATTCAGTGTCATACAAAATAATAATATAATTTGTTGGGGGGGGGGGGGGCGGGGGAGGGGTTATATCTCATTGAAGATTTTACATCTTCCTTGTACCTAAAAGCAGGGAAAGAGTCCCTTCTTCAGCATTATGCATATAACGCATTTTTACATTTAGAGTATCTAGATCAGAGAAAATAAAGTAAAATGGTACATATCAACATTATTCCAGAGATTATCATGTCTTTTGTTAACGGGAATTAAATACCATAAAGTAGACATTAAGGCCTTGTTTAGCTATATTGGTTTTCTTGTTTAGGGTATCAAAATCACCAAAAGCACTCTAAAATCCTTCTTTGTATGACAACGAATTTACCCAAAAAATAGTGTTGCATGAGAATTATGACTGTATATACCTCAATGAATCCTCCTCCTCCATGTTCGTTGGTAAATGCAGGCTGTGTGAAATTATGCAGGGAAGTTCTTATCACAAAATGAATGACTAACTCTTAATGGCCAAAAATCCATGAAAAGAACATTTTTAAAACTTGGGAAAAATCTCTTGGAAGTCTGAACACTTATAGATTTCGTATATTCGGACAGACCATACATGCTGAAATACAATGTGCCGAATAAGACCAAAATAGTCTACGTATTATACTAAGTTAGTGTTTTTATACACATACATTTTACCCCATATGCACGTTTTCAGACTACATTTGGATCATGAAGATCATTTAGGAACAAGAAAAAAATTTTCTCATGTCAAAGCTGTTACGGTGACAAAAACATACATGAAAAAGTGAAAATCGATATGCTTTCAATAGTTTTATCAATCACAAATATCCAAATTAATTTGAAGGAAACTTTCTTTTTTGTAAATTAATCTTGAAAACAACCCTGTGAAAAAAAAAAACCTGAAATTTGTAACAGAATACAGCAAATACATTTTCTTTCCAACATGGAGACTTCTTCATAAAAATGCATGATAAATAACCGAGTTTAAAGGGTAAATCCAGTAGTGGAAAAAAGGGAGCTATTGACTCACAATTAAATTACGTTAAAAAAAGCACTATACTATCAGCATTGATGCTTTAAATTCCGCTTTGATTGCTTTCAACGTTTATTGATTTAAATTGAGAAACCGTATAGAGGTATCAACAACATGGAACTATGAATTTTATACGTTAGCGCTAGATGTGAAAAATAGTGTTTGCAGTTATATCATAAATGTAACATCCTTTCAAAGGATGTTAAACAAGTAAGTATCGTGTCTCGGTAATGTAAGAAACTACAGGGAAGCACAGCTGTATTGACAGCGGCATGATTTTTTTGAAAATTTGAGGTAAATATATCGATATTAAGAATCCATTTTGTTTTCATCCATTTTGTACTGTCTATAGCTAATCCTCCTAAATATGGCTGTGAAAGCATAGCAAAATTGTATTTTATTCAAGAGAAGTTACAAATTAATCAATGACAATTTCAAATGTTGTTTCACTAGTGATCTAACTCTGTAAGAATTACTAACATATAAGGCACATGTCCAAACATCCAGCTATCCGTACCTTTTTTTTTTACCCATATGAACAATTTCAGATCACACTTGCATCGGGAAAAAAATCATAAATTTAGAGACAACACACTTATTACAATAAGCCATTTCGATGAAAAAAACACACATTACAAATGAAGATTTATATTTTGAATATATTTCATCAGTTATTTAACTACTGATTAATGTTGAGGAAGCTTTCCTTTTGAAGCGAAATGTCAGCTTGAACAAAGTGCTAACCCAATAATGAAACTTTAAGGTGCTGGGACAGACCATGAATGTTGATTAATTTTCTTATAGGTCATAATGCACAATGCTAAAATACTCCTAAAACCAGTGATTGTGGTATTTTCCTGATAAGTTCAACAAAAATAAAAATAAAAAACTGGCGAAAAATGTCATGATCAGTAGAATTAGCATGAAAGTAGTGCTAACCCCAGCAGTACAAAAATTAACAAAAATACTCATTAAATGCTTAAAATTTCATTAATGTTTATTACATCTCCATTTTCATAACTGGATGGTGTAAATGCATGTAACTCATTTTTCACAAAAGATATCGTGCATAGAGATCATATGAAAATAAACGTAAACATCTCTGAAAAAACCCCGCATATTCAAATTTGTACTTTCTTATTGACTTTGTTACGACAGAGGCTGTGAAACAGACACAGGTATTTCTGCTCACAATTTACTTATTTTGTAGCAGCTGAGAAACAAAACATACTGACGAAATGAAAGATGGAAAACCTACATAGACATCAATCAGTATCATGTCTGCAGGATTTAATACAAACATCATTCAAATGCTATGAAATATGATTAATATGAGGAACCTACTAGAATGTAAAGATTTTATAAACTATACGTCCTTAGATGAAAATACTGGTCATTTCAAACACACAACCTAATAACGAAAATTATCAAAGGAAGGAGTGGGACATGGAAGAAAAGAGAGCAACAATTTTAAAATTGCTTATTCTTTCCCGTTTGGAACTCATCGCTTATGATTATTGACAACTAGAATAAGTATTACATTTAAGATAATCTTCATTTTCCTTTAGGCGGGCTCTTTATTTACGATTTGGAGAGTATAATTTGGACTCATCCACGAGAGCAAAACAAGTTGGTGCAGTGTCTTCTGGTGCTCCTTTGGGGAATGCCAACCGCCATGTAATAAATATAAAAAAACAAACAAACACAGATTTACAAGTCTCGCAAGGTTATTGTCTTTGCATTCAAAAATACTCTTCAATCCGTTAACAAGGTTGTAGGGCGTGGCTTATCCAGGTATACGTCCTCAAACTCTTTGAAACACATAGAAATGTGTTTGTGAGTGTGTGTGTGTGTTGTGTGTTGTGTGTAAGCGCGTATTTATGTGTGTCTCTGTGAGTGTGTGTTTTGTGGTGTGTTTTCCCCCTCGTTGAGTGAATTTTCTATTGTGTTTCACGTGTGAATTAGGTCAAACGTTTTAGCATTGGAAAGGCACTTTTGTCTCTCAATAAAGCTCTATAATCTATCTACGACGCGATTCATTGCTCACGTGAATGTAGTCTTGCTTCCAGACCCTCCATTTGTACTATTTCTGTAGACATGATATTGACGCCCTCAACGTCAAAGACTGGAACAGGAGTAAGTGATTTTTTTTTTCCTGCCTTGCAAAGGCCACGACTTCTTGGCCGGGGAGGGCGCATTTCTTAAAAGGAGTCCATTCGACGTCCGCAGACCAGACTAACGTGAACGATGTGATTTCACTTTGTGTTACAGGTGTTTATTGAAAACTGGCAGGCAATGGGTGTCCAGGGGTCTAGGGCAATTACCTCCCGGGTAATTACCCCGACACTTTCCCCGACTCTCATCCATATCCTAATACTGGACCTGATCCTAACCCTTACCCAGCTCTATACTCTAAACCCTAACACTAATCTTTGCTCTCACTTCATTACTAACCAGTTTTCTAGCTGGTTGCTCTGATACGGCTCAGAGTAGACTGTTTCAGGTAGGCCATTGATATTTTGAAAAGGGAACCCACACCCAAAGAGCAATGGGGATTGAGTGAAAGCAGCAACACCTGCCAGTAGAACACATTCGTGAAAGTTTGAGGAAAATCGGAAAATCGATGCAAACTTCACACATTCTTATAGTTTTGGTGTTGGAACTGCTTGATGAGGAGACTACTAGACACTACTAGGTTAAGGCGTATCGTGGACAATATGAAAGAATGTAAAGGGAATTGCACATCAATAAACTTTTCTAACAAAATAAAAGAGCATTTGACTAACCGCTTTCAGAAGGCAGGTGGAGTAATTGGAAAACTTTATTATTATTATGTCAGTAGCAAGTGGATGGAATTTGTAATTTTCATGAAAATTGAATATTTGTGACCTCGTCAACACCCTAAAATATAGGTAAAGGACACGATTCGTTTGCAGATGACTGATTTTCTCATTTACTAAACTGAAATTAATGAAATACGTTGTCAGGCCAACTAAACAACAGCACGTATCCGGAAAGGCATCACTCATCTAGGCATATTTATTTCGCGTATCTGTTTGTGGTTTCGCCTCGTTTTATTCCATCTCTATATTGTCACCACCACCACAATAAAAACAACGACAAGGTAATGTTATATCATATAAATGATCATTTTCCTTTAAGAAGCAAACCTTTAAGTTTGTATGCTGAACAATTCTACATAAATGGGCAAAATGTATAGCTTTTGCTATTTATATAGTTTTTATGTTTACACAATAACTGTGCTGTAATAAATCGTACGTTTTGTTTTCCCCAAACTTGTATCGACAATGACAAATGGGATATTTACAATTGAACTTGAATGCACCATATCACTGAATTTCAGGTCTGAAAATGAAAAATCATAATCGTGTGGGGGACGGAACACCCTCCGCCTAAAGTATCCAACAGTTCAGTCTCTCAGTTACCTCGCACAATACATAATTATTACTACAGTTTCGCCATCCCTTCCCTCTCTCCCACGTCATTGAAACGAATCGACGCACGACAGACGATTGCAATTATCTGAACACACATTAATTGGAGCACATCTATTAATTGCTTTCATGTTTTTAATGAAAGGAGGAACTAGATGCATGCATATATAGCCATACGATGTATATTTACTATCACGTCCTTGCATGAATCTTTTCCCTTTCTCTGTCTTTCATTTTGTTCCATCCTGCATTCAAAGTGACTGAGGATAAAAAGTTTGACAATAGAGTTGATTTTATAAACTTGTTTTTTTTTCACCCTTTGCGCCCCTCCACCCCCCCCCCCCTCCCACCTAACAGTCCTAGCTCGTGGCCATGGAGTACTATATTTCTTCGGTTTATATTTTCCTTTTTCAATTCAAGTGATTTTATTTCCGCACAAAGTATTACAAAGCAATATACCTTACTATTATATTAGTACATAATATTTAAAGGAACTTCGTTTGAATAACTTAATTTTCAACAAAACCTGGATACGATTATAATGTTACTAATTTTTTGTTTCAGATGAATAAACAAGGTAACAATATAACTTACTTTTGTAACCCTATGGAAAAAAGAAATTCACAAGAGAAGCACAGTTTGTAATTTTTGAAAAATGAAAGCGTAGAGTCAACTCAAGATCCGTCATGGAAGCGATGAATGGAAATGTTGATATTATGACGTCAGGCAAAACAAAGAGATGGTTAGTGAGGGCTTGGGTTTAATTTTTTCGCCTTACATCCCCCCCCCCCCTTTCCCACGAGACTGTCATCAATGGGAGATCGTATTCTTGTTTGTTTGTTTTTTTTCCTTTTCATTTTGTGTGATTGCCTAACAGACCCTGGGGCCTGATATTTATACTTAAAATATATGAAGAGTTTGCCTCAAAATTGCATTTAATCCATCATTTTTCAATGGATTAAGCGCCTTTTGGAAGCAAGCTTTTCATAATGATGATATCCTTGTAGGCATTTTGTTAAAGTGTTATATAACCAATCTGCTACCATAACCTAAGCAGTTGTCTTATAGAGGGACTGTTTTAATTCGGAAAAAAAAAATGCCCCCCAAAATGCCCCAAATCGCAACATAAGCAACGCAAAAATGCGAGAAAAAAAATTCTTCACTGTGGAAGGGCACAGAGCCTCTCCTACACACTCTCCCTACCTCGCATACTACTATAAGAACCACAATGTATTTAAATGTCAAAGTCAAGTCTGTTCTGTTCAGCATTAACCTCCAATTACTACATACCTATAAGTACGCCGAATCAACATGAAATTAAGTGTTTCTTATTATTTGTAAAAGCGCGCGCTACGATTTCCTATCTCCACTTCAAAAGAAGGGCATCTAACCAATCCTACATTTTTGTCAAACCAAGTACATTCGTCTTGCCCTTTTTCGTTCTCGCCATCTTTTCACCTCCGCAACCGAGTACTTTTAGGGGTTGTGCTATATACGAAATTAAAGTAGAAGAGTAAGAGAATAACGTCATGCAATTTTCAGAAAATTTTTCTACCCGACTTTGGGATCCTTTTGTTGTAGGGGGTCACATTTTCTTGGAATTTTTATGGCCCTTCAGCAGAGAAACCAATACTATGAAAATCTTAGACAAATTACCCTGGACAGTGTTGGTGACATAGAAGCTTCACAGACATGTAGAGTAGCAGTGTAATTCCATTACAATACTGCTTGCTTCAAGTTCACCTGTGTAGAATCTATGAATGTCTTC